>NC_091284.1:296974586-297277744 GCF_032444005.1 Ranitomeya imitator
TCTATTACATTACTTAGTTCTCTTAGTACTCGTGGGTGTATGCCATCCGGACCCGGAGATTTATCTATTTTAATCTTATTTAGCCGGTTTCGCACCTCTTCTTGGGTTAGATTGGTGACCCTTAATATAGGGTTTTCATTGTTTCTTGGGATTTCACCTAGCATTTCATTTTCCACCGTGAATACCGTGGAGAAGAAGGTGTTTAATATGTTAGCTTTTTCCTCGTCATCTACAACCATTCTTTCCTCACTATTTTTTAAGGGGCCTACATTTTCAGTTTTTATTCTTTTACTATTGATATAGTTGAAGAACAGTTTGGGATTAGTTTTACTCTCCTTAGCAATGTGCTTCTCTGTTTCCTTTTTGGCAGCTTTAATTAGTTTTTTAGATAAAGTATTTTTCTCCCTATAGTTTTTTAGAGCTTCAATGGTGCCATCCTGCTTTAGTAGTGCAAATGCTTTCTTTTTACTGTTAATTGCCTGTCTTACTTCTTTGTTTAGCCACATTGGGTTTTTCCTATTTCTAGTCCTTTTATTCCCACAAGGTATAAACCGCTTACACTGCCTATTTAGGATGTTCTTAAACATTTCCCATTTATTATCTGTATTCTCATTTCTGAGGATATTGTCCCAGTCTACCAGATTAAGGGCATCTCTAAGCTGTTCAAACTTTGCCTTCCTAAAGTTCAATGTTTTTGTGACTCCCTGACAAGTCCCCCTAGTGAAAGACAGGTGAAACTGCACAATATTGTGGTCGCTATTTCCTAAATGCCCAACCACCTGCAGATTTGTTATTCTGTCAGGTCTATTAGATAGTATTAGGTCTAAAAGTGCTGCTCCTCTGGTTGGATTCTGCACCAATTGTGAAAGATAATTTTTCTTGGTTATTAGCAGAAACCTGTTGCCTTTATGGGTTTCACAGGTTTCTGTTTCCCAGTTAATATCCGGGTAGTTAAAGTCCCCCATAACCAGGACCTCATTATGGGTTGCAGCTTCATCTATCTGCTTTAGAAGTAGACTTTCCATGCTTTCTGTTATATTTGGGGGTTTGTAACAGACCCCAATGAGAATTTTGTTACCATTTTTCCCTCCATGAATTTCAACCCATATGGACTCGACATCCTCATTCCCTTCGCTAATATCCTCCCTTAAAGTGGACTTTAGACAAGACTTTACATAGAGACAAACCCCTCCTCCTCTCCGATTTTTACGATCCTTTCTAAACAGACTGTAACCCTGTAAGTTAACTGCCCAGTCATAGCTTTCATCTAACCATGTCTCGGTTATTCCCACTATGTCAAAGTTACCTGTAGATATTTCTGCTTCTAGTTCTTCCATCTTGTTTGTCAGGCTTCTGGCGTTTGCGAGCATGCAGTTTAGAGGATTTTGTTTTGTTCCAATCTCCTCACTGTGGATTGTTTTAGAAATGTTCTTACCTCCCTTCTGAGTATGTTTTCCTGGGTCGTCTTTGTTTGAGTCTAATGTTTTTCTTCCCGTCCCCTCTTCTTCTAGTTTAACGCCCTCCTGTATACCATACACTCTATACCCTACACTCTATACCCTACACTCTACACTCTATACCCAACACTCTATACCTTACACTCTATACCCTACACCCTACGCTCTATACCCTACACTCTATACATTAAACTCTACACTCTATACCCTACACTCTATTCCATACACTCTATACCCTACACTCTATACCATACACTCTACACTCTATACCCTACACTCTACACTTTACACTCTATACCCTACACTCTATAGCCTACACTCTATACCCTACACTCTATACCCTACACTCTACACTCTATACCCTACATTATATACCCTACACTTTAATCCCTACAGTCTACACTCTATACCCTACACTCTATACCCTACACTCTATACCCTACACTGTATACCCTACACTCTACACTCTATACCCTACACTCTAAGCACTACACTCTATACCCTACACTCTATACCCTACACTCTACACTTTATACCCTACACTCTTTACCATACACTCTATGCCCTACACTCTACACTCTATTTTCTACACTCAATACCATACACTCTATACCCTTTACTCTATACCCTACACTCTATAACCTACACTATACACTCTATACCCTACACTCTACACTCTATTCCCTACACTCTATACCATACACTCTATACCCTTTACTCTATACCCTACACTCTATAACCTACACTATACACTCTATACCCTACACTCTACACTCTATACCATACAGTCTATACCCTACACTCTATACCCTACACTTTACACTCTATACCCTACAATCTATACCCTACACTCTATACCCTACACTCTATACCCTACAATCTATACCATACACTCTTTACCCTACACTCTATGCCCTACACTCTATAACATACACTCTATACCCTACACTCTATACCTTACACTCTATACCCTACACTCTACACCCTACACTCTACACTCTATACCCTACACTCTATACCCTACACGCTATACCATACACTCTACACTATATACCCTACACTCTATACCCTACACTCTACACTCTATACCCTACACTCTATAGCCTACACTCTACACTCTATACCCTACGCTCTATACCATACACTCTATACCCTACACTCTATACCATACACACTATACCCTACACTCTATACCCTACACTCTATACTCTACACTCTATACGCTACACTCTACACTCTAAACCCTACACTCTATACTCTACACTCTATACCCTACACTCTATACCCTACACTCTATACCATACACTCTATACCCTACACTCTACACTCTATACCCTACACTCTATACCCTACACTCTATATTCTACACTCTACACTCTATACTCTACACTCTACAACATACACTCTATACCCTACACTCTATACCCTACACTCTACACACTATACCCTACACTCTATACTCTACACTCTATACCCTACACTCTATACCCTACACTCTATACCATACACTCTATACCCTACACTCTACACTCTATACCCTACACTCTATACCCTACACTCTACACTCTATACTCTACACTCTACAACATACACTCTATACCCTACACTCTATACCCTACACTCTACACTCTATACCCTACACTCTACACTCTATACCCTACACTCTACACTCTATACCCTACACTCTACACCCTACACTCTATACCATACTCTCTATACCCTACACTCTACACTCTGTACCCTACACTCTATACCCTACACTCTATACCCTACACTCTACACTCTATAACCTACACTCTAATCCCTACACTCTACACTCTATACCCTACACTCTATACCCTACACTCTATACCATACACTCTATATCCTACACTCTATACCCTACACTCTAAACTCTATTCCATGCACTCTATACCCTACACTCTATACCCTACACTCTACACTCTATACCCTACACTCTACACTCTACACTCTATACCCTACACTCTATTCCATACACTCTATACTCTATACCCTACACTCTATACCCTACACTTTACACTCTATGCCCTACACTCTATGCCCTACACTCTAATCCCTACACTCTACACTCTATACCCTACACTCTATAACCTACACTCCATACCCTACACTCTATACCCTACACTCTACACTCTATACCCTACACTCTATACCCTACACTCTATACCCTACATTCTATACCCTACACTCTATACCCTACACTCTACACTCTATACACTGCACTCTATACCCTACACTCTATACCCTACACTCTATACCCTACACTCTACACTCTATACCTTTCACTCTATACCATACACTCTATACCCTACACTCTACACTCTATACGCTACACTCTATACCCTACACTCTATACCCTACACTCTACACTCTACACTCTATACCCTACACTCTATACCCTACACTCTATACTCTACACTCTATACCCTACACTCTATACCCTACACTCTATACCCTACACTCTACACTCTATACCCTACACTCTATACCCTACACTCTATACCATACACTCCATACCCTCCACTCTATACCCTACACTCTACACTCTATAACCTACACTCTATACCATACACTCTATACCCTACACTCTATACCCGACACTCTATACCCTACACTATACACTCTATACCCTACACTCTATACCCTACACTCTACACTCAATACCCAACACTCTATACCTTACACTCTATACCCTACACCCTACGCTCTATACCCTACACTCTATACCCTAAACTCTACACTCTATACCCTACACTCTATTCCATACACTCTATACCCTACACTCTATACCATACACTCTACACTCTATACCCTACACTCTACACTTTACACTCTATACCCTACACTCTATAGCCTACACTCTATACCCTACACTCTATACCCTACACTCTACACTCTATACCCTACATTATATACCCTACACTTTAATCCCTACACTCTACACTCTATACCCTACACTCTATACCCTACACTCTATACCCTACACTGTATACCCTACACTCTACACTCTATACCCTACACTCTATGCACTACACTCTATACCCTACACTCTATACCGTACACTCTACACTTTATACCCTACACTCTATACCATACACTCTATGCCCTACACTCTACACTCTATTCCCTACACTCTATACCATACACTCTATATTCTTTACTCTATACCCTACACTCTATAACCTACACTATACACTCTATACCCTACACTCTACACTCTATTCCCTACACTCTATACCATACACTCTATACCCTTTACTCTATACCCTACACTCTATAACCTACACTATACACTCTATACCCTACACTCTACACTCTATACCATACAGTCTATACCCTACACTCTATACCCTACACTTTACACTCTATACCCTACAATCTATACCCTACACTCTATACCCTACACTCTATACCCTACACTCTATACCATACACTCTTTACCCTACACTCTATGCCCTACACTCTCTTACATACACTCTATACCCTACACTCTATACCTTACACTCTATACCCTACACTCTACACCCTACACTCTACACTCTATACCCTACACTCTATACCCTACACGCTATACCATACACTCTACACTATATACCCTACACTCTATACCCTACACTCTACACTCTATACCCTACACTCTATACCCTACACTCTACACTCTATACCCTACGCTCTATACCATACACTCTATACCCTACACTCTATACCATACACACTATACCCTACACTCTATACCCTACACTCTATACTCTACACTCTATACGCTACACTCTACACTCTATACCCTACACTCTATACTCTACACTCTATACCCTACACTCTATACCCTACACTCTATACCATACACTCTATACCCTACACTCTACACTCTATACCCTACACTCTATACCCTACACTCTATACCCTACACTCTACACTCTATACTCTACACTCTACAACATACACTCTATACCCTACACTCTATACCCTACACTCTACACACTATACCCTACACTCTATACCATACACTCTATACCCTTTACTCTATACCCTACACTCTATAACCTACACTATACACTCTATACCCTACACTCTACACTCTATTCCCTACACTCTATACCATACACTCTATACCCTTTACTCTATACCCTACACTCTATAACCTACACTATACACTCTATAGCCTACACTTTACACTCTATACCCTACAATCTATACCCTATACTCTATACCCTACACTATATACCCTACACTCTATACCATACACTCTATACCCTACACTTTATGCCCTACACTCTATAACATACACTCTATACCCTACACTCTTTACCTTACACTCTATACCCTACACTCTACACCCTACACTCTACACTCTATACCCTACACTCTATACCCTACACTCTATACCATACACTCTACACTATATACCCTACACTCTATACCCTACACTCTACACTCTATACCCTACATTCTATACCCTACACTCTACACTCTATACCCTACGCTCTATACCATACACTCTATACCCTACACTCTATACCATACACACTATACCCTACACTCTATACCCTACACTCTATACCCTACACTCTATACGCTAAACTCTACACTCTATACCCTACACTCTATACTCTACACTCTATACCCTACACTCTATACCCTACACTCTATACCATACACTCTATACCCTACACTCTACACTCTATACCCTACACTCTATACCCTACACTCTGTACCCTACACTCTACACTCTATACTCTACACTCTACAACATACACTTTATACTCTACACTCTATACCCTACACTCTACACACTATACCCTACACTCTATACCATACACTCTATACCCTTTACTCTATACCCTACACTCTATAACCTACACTATACACTCTATACCCTACACTCTACACTCTATTCCCTACAGTCTATACCATAATCTCTATACCCTTTACTCTATACCCTACACTCTATAACCTACACTATACACTCTATTCCCTACACTCTACACTCTATACCATACACTCTATACCCTACACTCTATACTCTACACTCTACACTCTATACCCTACAATCTATACCCTACACTCTATACCCTACACTCTATACCCTACACTCTATACCATACACTCTATACCCTACACTCTATGCCCTACACTCTATAACATACACTCTATACCCTACACTCTATACCTTACACTCTATACCCTACACTCTACACCCTACACTCTACACTCTATACCCTACACCCTATACCCTACACTCTATACCATACACTCTACACTATATACCCTACACTCTTTACCCTACACTCTACACTCTATACCCTACACTCTATACCCTACACTCTGCACTCTATACCCTACGCTCTATACCATACAATCTATACCCTACACTCTATACCATACACACTATACCCTACACTCTATACCCTACACTCTATACCCTACACTCTATACGCTACACTCTACACTCTATACCCTACACTCTATACTCTACACTCTATACCCTACACTCTATACCCTACATTCTATACCATACACTCTATACCCTACACTCTACACTCTATACCGTACACTCTATACCCTACACTCTATACCCTACACTCTACACTCTATACCCTACACTCTACACTCTATACTCTACACTCTACAACATACACTCTATACCCTACACTCTATACCCTACACTCTATACCCTACACTCTACACACTATACCCTACACTCTATACCATACACTCTACAACATACACTCTATACCCTACACTCTATACCCTACACTCTACACTCTATACCCTACACTCTACACTCTATACCCTACACTCTACACTCTATACCCTACACTCTACACCCTACACTCTATACCATACTCTCTATACCCTACACTCTACACTCTGTACCCTACACTCTATACCCTACACTCTATACCCTACACTCTACACTCTATAACCTACACTCTAATCCCTACACTCTACACTCTATACCCTACACTCTATACCCTACACTCTATACCATACACTCTATATCCTACACTCTATACCCTACACTCTAAACTCTATTCCATGCACTCTATACCCTACACTCTATACCCTACACTCTACACTCTATACCCTACACTCTACACTCTACACTCTATACCCTACACTCTATTCCATACACTCTATACTCTATACCCTACACTCTATACCCTACACTTTACACTCTATGCCCTACACTCTATGCCCTACACTCTAATCCCTACACTCTACACTCTATACCCTACACTCTATAACCTACACTCCATACCCTACACTCTATACCCTACACTCTACACTCTATACCCTACACTCTATACCCTACACTCTATACCCTACATTCTATACCCTACACTCTATACCCTACACTCTACACTCTATACACTGCACTCTATACCCTACACTCTATACCCTACACTCTATACCCTACACTCTACACTCTATACCTTTCACTCTATACCATACACTCTATACCCTACACTCTACACTCTATACGCTACACTCTATACCCTACACTCTATACCCTACACTCTACACTCTACACTCTATACCCTACACTCTATACCCTACACTCTATACTCTACACTCTATACCCTACACTCTATACCCTACACTCTATACCCTACACTCTACACTCTATACCCTACACTCTATACCCTACACTCTATACCATACACTCCATACCCTCCACTCTATACCCTACACTCTACACTCTATAACCTACACTCTATACCATACACTCTATACCCTACACTCTATACCCGACACTCTATACCCTACACTATACACTCTATACCCTACACTCTATACCCTACACTCTACACTCAATACCCAACACTCTATACCTTACACTCTATACCCTACACCCTACGCTCTATACCCTACACTCTATACCCTAAACTCTACACTCTATACCCTACACTCTATTCCATACACTCTATACCCTACACTCTATACCATACACTCTACACTCTATACCCTACACTCTACACTTTACACTCTATACCCTACACTCTATAGCCTACACTCTATACCCTACACTCTATACCCTACACTCTACACTCTATACCCTACATTATATACCCTACACTTTAATCCCTACACTCTACACTCTATACCCTACACTCTATACCCTACACTCTATACCCTACACTGTATACCCTACACTCTACACTCTATACCCTACACTCTATGCACTACACTCTATACCCTACACTCTATACCGTACACTCTACACTTTATACCCTACACTCTATACCATACACTCTATGCCCTACACTCTACACTCTATTCCCTACACTCTATACCATACACTCTATATTCTTTACTCTATACCCTACACTCTATAACCTACACTATACACTCTATACCCTACACTCTACACTCTATTCCCTACACTCTATACCATACACTCTATACCCTTTACTCTATACCCTACACTCTATAACCTACACTATACACTCTATACCCTACACTCTACACTCTATACCATACAGTCTATACCCTACACTCTATACCCTACACTTTACACTCTATACCCTACAATCTATACCCTACACTCTATACCCTACACTCTATACCCTACACTCTATACCATACACTCTTTACCCTACACTCTATGCCCTACACTCTCTTACATACACTCTATACCCTACACTCTATACCTTACACTCTATACCCTACACTCTACACCCTACACTCTACACTCTATACCCTACACTCTATACCCTACACGCTATACCATACACTCTACACTATATACCCTACACTCTATACCCTACACTCTACACTCTATACCCTACACTCTATACCCTACACTCTACACTCTATACCCTACGCTCTATACCATACACTCTATACCCTACACTCTATACCATACACACTATACCCTACACTCTATACCCTACACTCTATACTCTACACTCTATACGCTACACTCTACACTCTATACCCTACACTCTATACTCTACACTCTATACCCTACACTCTATACCCTACACTCTATACCATACACTCTATACCCTACACTCTACACTCTATACCCTACACTCTATACCCTACACTCTATACCCTACACTCTACACTCTATACTCTACACTCTACAACATACACTCTATACCCTACACTCTATACCCTACACTCTACACACTATACCCTACACTCTATACCATACACTCTATACCCTTTACTCTATACCCTACACTCTATAACCTACACTATACACTCTATACCCTACACTCTACACTCTATTCCCTACACTCTATACCATACACTCTATACCCTTTACTCTATACCCTACACTCTATAACCTACACTATACACTCTATAGCCTACACTTTACACTCTATACCCTACAATCTATACCCTATACTCTATACCCTACACTATATACCCTACACTCTATACCATACACTCTATACCCTACACTCTATGCCCTACACTCTATAACATACACTCTATACCCTACACTCTTTACCTTACACTCTATACCCTACACTCTACACCCTACACTCTACACTCTATACCCTACACTCTATACCCTACACTCTATACCATACACTCTACACTATATACCCTACACTCTATACCCTACACTCTACACTCTATACCCTACATTCTATACCCTACACTCTACACTCTATACCCTACGCTCTATACCATACACTCTATACCCTACACTCTATACCATACACACTATACCCTACACTCTATACCCTACACTCTATACCCTACACTCTATACGCTAAACTCTACACTCTATACCCTACACTCTATACTCTACACTCTATACCCTACACTCTATACCCTACACTCTATACCATACACTCTATACCCTACACTCTACACTCTATACCCTACACTCTATACCCTACACTCTGTACCCTACACTCTACACTCTATACTCTACACTCTACAACATACACTTTATACTCTACACTCTATACCCTACACTCTACACACTATACCCTACACTCTATACCATACACTCTATACCCTTTACTCTATACCCTACACTCTATAACCTACACTATACACTCTATACCCTACACTCTACACTCTATTCCCTACAGTCTATACCATAATCTCTATACCCTTTACTCTATACCCTACACTCTATAACCTACACTATACACTCTATTCCCTACACTCTACACTCTATACCATACACTCTATACCCTACACTCTATACTCTACACTCTACACTCTATACCCTACAATCTATACCCTACACTCTATACCCTACACTCTATACCCTACACTCTATACCATACACTCTATACCTTACACTCTATGCCCTACACTCTATAACATACACTCTATACCCTACACTCTATACCTTACACTCTATACCCTACACTCTACACCCTACACTCTACACTCTATACCCTACACCCTATACCCTACACTCTATACCATACACTCTACACTATATACCCTACACTCTTTACCCTACACTCTACACTCTATACCCTACACTCTATACCCTACACTCTGCACTCTATACCCTACGCTCTATACCATACAATCTATACCCTACACTCTATACCATACACACTATACCCTACACTCTATACCCTACACTCTATACCCTACACTCTATACGCTACACTCTACACTCTATACCCTACACTCTATACTCTACACTCTATACCCTACACTCTATACCCTACATTCTATACCATACACTCTATACCCTACACTCTACACTCTATACCGTACACTCTATACCCTACACTCTATACCCTACACTCTACACTCTATACCCTACACTCTACACTCTATACTCTACACTCTACAACATACACTCTATACCCTACACTCTATACCCTACACTCTATACCCTACACTCTACACACTATACCCTACACTCTATACCATACACTCTACACCCTACACTCTATACCCTACACTCTATACCCTACACACTACACTCTATACCCTACACTCTATACCATACACTCTATACCCTACACTCTACACTCTATACCCTACACTCTGTATAATACACTCTATACCCTACACTCTACACTCTATACCCTACACTCTGCACTTTACACTCTATACCTTACGCTCTATACCCTACACTCTATAACCTACACTTTACACTCTATACCCTACACTCTATACCCTACACTCTATACCCTACACTCTATACCCTGCACTTTATACCCTACACTCTATACCATATACTCTATACCCTACACTCTATACCCTACACTCTACACGCTATATCCTACACTCTATACCCCACACTTTAAACCCTACACTCTACACTCTATACCCTACACTCTATACCCTACACTCTACACTCTGTACCCTACACTCTATACTATACACTCTATACCCTACACTCTACATTTTATACCCTACACTCTATACCATACACTCTATACCCTACACTCTACACTGTATACCCTACACTCTATACCCTACACTCTATACCCTACACTCTACACTCTACACTCTATACCCTACACTCTATACCCTACACTCTATACTCTACACTCTATACCCTACACTCTATACCCTACACTCTATACCCTACACTCTATACCCTACACTCCATACCCTCCACTCTATACCCTACACTCTACACTCTATACCCTACACTCTATACCATACACTCTATACCCTACACTCTATACCCGACACTCTATACCCTACACTATACACTCTATACCCTACACTCTACACTGTATACCATACACTCTATACCCTACACTCTATACCCTACACTCTACACTCTATACACTACACTCTACACCCTACACTCTATACCATACACTCTATACCCTACACTCTACACTCTAGACCCTACACTCTATACCCTACACTCTATACCCTACACCCTACGCTCTATACCCTACACTCTATACCCTACACTCTACACTCTATACCCTACCCTCTATTCCATACACTCTATACCCTACACTCTATACCATACACTCTACACTCTATACCCTACACTCTACAGTTTACACTCTATACCCTACACTCTATAGCCTACACTCTATACCCTACACTCTATACCCTACACTCTACACTCTATACCCTACATTATATACCCTACACTTTAATCCCTACACTCTACACTCTATACCCTACACTCTATACCCTACACTCTATACCCTACACTGTATACCCTACACTCTACACTCTATACCCTACACTCTATGCCCTACACTCTATACCCTGCACTCTATACCCTACACTCTACACTCTATACCCTACACTCTATACCATACACACTATGCCCTACACTCTACACTCTATTCCCTACACTCTATACCATACACTGTATACCCTTTACTTTATACCCTACACTCTATAACCTACACTATACACTTTATACCCTACACTCTACACTCTATACCATACACTCTATACCCTACACTCTATACCCTACACTCTACACTCTATACCCTACAATCTATACCCTACACTCTATACCCTACACTCTATACCCTACACTCTATACCATACACTCTATACCCTACACTCTATGCCCTACACTCTATAACATACACTCTATACCCTGCACTCTATACCTTGCACTCTATACCCTACACTATACACCCTACACTCTATACCCTACACTGTATACCATACACTCTACACTATATACCCTACATTCTATACCCTACACTCTACACTCTATACCCTACACTCTATACCCTACACTCTACACTCTATACCCTACGCTCTATACCATACACACTATACCCTACACTCTATACCCTACACTCTATACCCTACACTCTATACGCTACACTCTACACTCTATACCCTACATTCTATACTCTATACCCTACACTCTATACCCTACACTCTATACCATACACTCTATACCCTACACTCTACACTCTATACCCTACACTCTATACCCTATACTCTATACCCTACACTCTGCACTCTATACCCTACAATCTACACTCTATACTCTACACTCTACAACACACACTCTATACCCTACACTCTATACCCTACACTCTATACCCTACACTCTACACACTATACCCTACACTCTATACCATACACTCTACACCCTACACTCTATACCCTACACTCTATACCCTACACTCTACACTCTATACCCTACACTCTACACTCTATACCCTACACTCTATACCATACACTCTATACCCTACACTCTATGCCCCACACTCTAATCTCCATACCATACACTCTATACCCTACACTCTATAACATACATTCTACACCCTACACTCTATACCATACACTCTATACCATACACTCTACACTCTATACCATACAGTCTATACCCTACACTCTACACTTTATACCCTACACACTATACCCTACACTCTATACCCTACACTCTATACCCTACACGCTATACCCTACACTCTATACCCTACACTCTATACCCTACACTCTACACATTATACCCTACACTATATACCCTACACTCTACACTCTATACTCTACACTCTATACCATACACTCTATACCCTACACTCTATACCCTACACTCTACACTCTATACCCTACACTCTACACTCTACACCCTACACTCTACACTTTACACTCTATACCCTACACTCTATACCCTACACTCTATACCCTACACTCTACACTTTATCCCCTACACTCTATACCCTACACTCTATACCCTACACGCTATACCCTACACTCTATACCCTACACTCTATACCCTACACTCTATACCCTACACTCTACACCCTACACTCCATACCCTACACCCTATACCCTACACTCTATACCCTACACTCTACACCTTACACTCTATACCCTACACTCTATTCCCTACACTCTGTACCCTACACTCTACACTCTATACCCTACGCTCTATACCCTACACTCTATACATAGTAACATAGTAACATAGTAACATAGTTAGTAAGGCCGAAAAAAAGACATTTGTCCATCCAGTTCAGCCTATATTCCATCATAATAAATCCCCAGATCTACGTCCTTCTACAATACCTAATTGTATGATACAATATTGTTCTGCTCCAGGAAGACATCCAGGCCTCTCTTGAACCCCTCGACTGAGTTCGCCATCACCACCTCCTCAGGCAAGCAATTCCAGATTCTCACTGCCCTAACAGTAAAGAATCCTCTTCTATGTTGGTGGAAAAACCTTCTCTCCTCCAGACGCAAAGAATGCCCCCTTGTGCCCGTCACCTTCCTTGGTATAAACAGATCCTCAGCGAGATATTTGTATTGTCCCCTTATATACTTATACATGGTTATTAGATTGCCCCTCAGTCGTCTTTTTTCTAGACTAAATAATCCTAATTTCGCTAATCTATCTGGGTATTGTAGTTCTCCCATCCCCTTTATTAATTTTGTTGCCCTCCTTTGTACTCTCTCTAGTTCCATTATATCCTTCCTGAGCACCGGTGCCCAAAACTGGACACAGTACTCCATGTGCGGTCTAACTAGGGATTTGTACAGAGGCAGTATAATGCTCTCATCATGTGTATCCAGACCTCTTTTAATGCACCCCATGATCCTGTTTGCCTTGGCAGCTGCTGCCTGGCACTGGCTGCTCCAGGTAAGTTTATCATTAACTAGGATCCCCAAGTCCTTCTCCCTGTCAGATTTACCCAGTGGTTTCCCATTCAGTGTGTAATGGTGACATTGATTCCTTCTTCCCATGTGTATAACCTTACATTTATCATTGTTAAACCTCATCTGCCACCTTTCAGCCCAAGTTTCCAACTTATCCAGATCCATCTGTAGCAGAATACTATCTTCTCTTGTATTAACTGCTTTACATAGTTTTGTATCATCCGCAAATATCGATATTTTACTGTGTAAACCTTCTACCAGATCACCATACACTCTATACCATACACTCTATCCCCTACACTCTATACCATACACTCTACACTCTATACCCTACACTGTATACCCTACACTCTAAACTCTATACCCTACACTCTATACCCTACACTCTACACTCTATACCGTACACTCTACACTCTATACCCTACACTCTATACCCTACAATCTATAACATACACTCTATACCATACACTCTATACCATACACTCTATCCCCTACACTCTATACCATACACTCTATCCCCTACACTCTATACCATACACTCTACACTCTATACCCTACACTGTATACCCTACACTCTAAACTCTATACCCTACACTCTATACCCTACACTCTACACTCTATACCGTACACTCTACACTCTATACCCTACACTCTATACCCTACAATCTATAACATACACTCTATACCATACACTCTATACCATACACTCTATCCCCTACACTCTATACCATACACTCTACACTCTATACCCTACACTCTATACCCTACACTCTACACTCTATACCCCACGCTCTATACCCTACACTCTACACTCTATACCCTACACTCTATACCCTACACTCTATACCATACACTCTATACCGTACACTCTATCCCCTACACTCTATCCCATACACTCTACACTCTATACCCTACACTCTACACTCTATACCCTACACTCTACACTCTGTACCCTACACTCTATACCCTACACTCTATACCCTACACTCTACACTCTATACCCTACACTCTATACCCTACACTCTAATCCCTACACTCTACACTCTATACCCTACACTCTATACCCTACACTCTATACCATACACTCTGTATCCTACACTCTATACCCTACACTCTACACTCTATTCCATGCACTCTATACCCTACACTCTATACCCTACACTCTACACTCTATATCCTACACTCTACACTCTACACTCTATACCCTACACTCTACACTCTATATCCTACACTCTACACTCTACACTCTATACCCTACACTCTATACCATACACTCTATACTCTATACCCTACACTCTATACTCTACACTCTACACTTTATGCCCTACACTCTATACCCTACACTCTACACTCTATATCCTACACTCTACACTCTACACTCTATACCCTACACTCTATACCATACACTCTATACTCTATACCCTACACTCTATACCCTACACTCTACACTTTATGCCCTACACTCTATGCCCTACACTCTAATCCCTACACTCTACACTCTATACCCTACACTCCATACCCTACACACTATACCCTACACTCTACACTCTATACCCTACACTCTATACCCTACACTCTATACCCTACATTCTATACCCTACACTCTATACCCTACACTCTACACTCTATACACTACACTCTATACCCTACACTCTATACCCTACACTCTATACCCTACACTCTACACTCTATACCCTTCACTCTATACCATACACTCTATACCCTACACTCTACACTCGATATGCTACACTCTATACCCTACACTCTATACCCTACACTCTACACTCTACACTCTATACCCTACACTCTATACCCTACACTCTACACTCTATACCCTACACTCTATACCCTACACTCTAATCCCTACACTCTACACTCTATACCCTACACTCTATACCCTACACTCTATACCATACACTCTATATCCTACACTCTATACCCTACACTCTACACTCTATTCCATGCACTCTATACCCTACACTCTATACCCTACACTCTACACTCTATATCCTACACTCTACACTCTACACTCTATACCCTACACTCTATACCATACACTCTATACTCTATACCCTACACTCTATACCCTACACTCTACACTTTATGCCCTACACTCTATGCCCTACACTCTAATCCCTACACTCTACACTCTATACCCTACACTCCATACCCTACACACTATACCCTACACTCTACACTCTATACCCTACACTCTATACCCTACACTCTATACCCTACATTCTATACCCTACACTCTATACCCTACACTCTACACTCTATACACTACACTCTATACCCTACACTCTATACCCTACACTCTATACCCTACACTCTACACTCTATACCCTTCACTCTATACCATACACTCTATACCCTACACTCTACACTCGATACGCTACACTCTATACCCTACACTCTATACCCTACACTCTACACTCTACACTCTATACCCTACACTCTATACCCTACACTCTACACTCTATACCCTACACTCTATACCCTACACTCTATACCCTACACTCTATACCATACACTCCATACCCTCCACTCTATACCCTACACTCTACACTCTATAACCTACACTCTATACCATACACTCTATACCCTACACTCTATACCCGACACTCTATACCCTACACTATACACTCTATACCCTACACTCTACACTCTACACTGTATACCATACACTCTATACCCTACACTCTATACCCTACACTCTACACTCTATATCCAACACTCTATACCCTACACTCTATATCCTACACTCTACGCTCTATACCCTACACTCTATACCCTAAACTCTACACTCTATACCCTACACTCTATTCCAAACACTCTATACCCTACACTCTATACCATACACTCTACACTCTATACCCTACACTCTACACTTTACACTCTATACCCTACACTCTATAGCCTACACTCTATACCCTACACTCTATACCCTACACTCTACACTCTATACCCTACATTATATACCCTACACTTTAATCCCTACACTCTACACTCTATACCCTACACTCTATACCCTACACTGTATACCCTACACTCTACACTCTATACCCTACACTCTATGCACTACACTCTATACCCTACACTCTATACCCTACACTCTACACTTTATACCCTACACTCTATACCATACACTCTATGCCCTACACTCTACACTGTATTCCCTACACTCTATACCATACACTCTATACCCTTTACTCTATACCCTACACTCTATAACCTACAATATACACTCTATACCCTACACTCTACACTCTATTCCCTACACTCTATACCATACACTCTATACCCTTTACTCTATACCCTACACTCTATAACCTACACTATACACTCTATACCCTACACTCTACACTCTATACCATACACTCTATACCCTACACTCTATACCCTACACTTTACACTCTATACCCTACAATCTATACCCTACACTCTATACCATACACTCTATACCCTACACTCTATGCCCTACACTCTATAACATACACTCTATACCCTACACTCTATACCTTACACTCTATACCCTACACTCTACACCCTACACTCTAAACCCTACACTCTATACCCTACACGCTATACCATACACTCTACACTATATACCCTACACTCTATACCCTACACTCTACACTCTATACCCTACACTCTATACCCTACACTCTACACTCTATACCCTACGCTCTATACCATACACTCTATACCCTACACTTTATACCATACACACTATACCCTACACTCTATACCCTACACTCTATACTCTACACTCTATACCCTACACTCTATACTCTACACTCTATACCCTACACTCTATACCCTACACTCTATACCATACACTCTATACCCTACACTCTACACTCTATACCCTACACTCTATACCCTACACTCTATTCCCTACACTCTACACTCTATACTCTACACTCTACAACATACACTCTATACCCTACACTCTATACCCTACACTCTACACACTATACCCTACACTCTATACCATACACTCTATACCCTTTACTCTATACCCTACACTCTATAACCTACACTATACACTCTATACCCTACACTCTACACTCTATTCCCTACACTCTATACCATACACTCTATACCCTTTACTCTATACCCTACACTCTATAACCTACACTATACACTCTATAGCCTACACTTTACACTCTATACCCTACAATCTATACCCTATACTCTATACCCTACACTCTATACCCTACACTCTATACCATACACTCTATACCCTACACTCTATACCCTACACTCTATACCCTAAACTCTACACTCTATACCCTACATTATATACCCTACACTTTAATCCCTACACTCTACACTCTATACCCTACACTCTATACCCTACACTCTATACCCTACACTGTATACCCTACACTCTACACTCTATACCCTACACTCTATGCACTACACTCTATACCCTACACTCTATACCCTACACTCTACACTTTATACCCTACACTCTATACCATACACTCTATGCCCTACACTCTACATTCTATTCCCTACACTCTATACCATACACTCTATACCCTTTACTCTATACCCTACACTCTATAACCTACAATATACACTCTATACCCTACACTCTACACTCTATTCCCTACACTCTATACCATACACTCTATACCCTTTACTCTATACCCTACACTCTATAACCTACACTATACACTCTATACCCTACACTCTACACTCTATACCATACACTCTATACCCTACACTCTATACCCTACACTTTACACTCTATACCCTACAATCTATACCCTACACTCTATACCCTACACTCTATACCCTACACTCTATACCATACACTCTATACCCTACACTCTATGCCCTACACTCTATAACATACACTCTATACCCTACACTCTATACCTTACACTCTATACCCTACACTCTACACCCTAAACTCTACACTCTATACCCTACACTCTATACCCTACACGCTATACCATACACTCTACACTATATACCCTACACTCTATACCCTACACTCTACACTCTATACCCTAAACTCTATACCCTACACTCTACACTCTATACCCTACGCTCTATACCATACACTCTATACCCTACACTCTATACCATACACACTATACCCTACACTCTATACCCTACACTCTATACTCTACACTCTATACGCTACACTCTACACTCTATACCCTACACTCTATACTCTACACTCTATACCCTACACTCTATACCCTACACTCTATACCATACACTCTATACCCTACACTCTACACTCTATACCCTACACTCTATACCCTACACTCTATACCCTACACTCTACACTCTATACTCTACACTCTACAACATACACTCTATACCCTACACTCTATACCCTACACTCTACACACTATACCCTACACTCTATACCATACACTCTATACCCTTTACTCTATACCCTACACTCTATAACCTACACTATACACTCTATACCCTACACTCTACACTCTATTCCCTACACTCTATACCATACACTCTATACCCTTTACTCTATACCCTACACTCTATAACCTACACTACACACTCTATAGCCTACACTTTACACTCTATACCCTACAATCTATACCCTATACTCTATACCCTACACTCTATACCCTACACTCTATACCATACACTCTATACCCTACACTCTATGCCCTACACTCTATAACATACACTCTATACCCTACACTCTATACCTTACACTCTATACCCTACACTCTACACCCTACACTCTACACTCTATACCCTACACTCTATACCCTACACTCTATACCATGCACTCTACACTATATACCCTACTCTCTATACCCTACACTCTACACTCTATACCCTACATTCTATACCCTACACTCTACACTCTATACCCTACGCTCTATACCATACACTCTATACCCTACACTCTATACCATACACACTATACCCTACACTCTATACCCTACACTCTATACCTTACACTCTATACACTAAACTCTACACTCTATACCCTACACTCTATACTCTACACTCTATAACCTACACTCTATACCCTACACTCTATACCATACACTCTACACTCTATACTCTACACTCTACAACATACACTTTATACTCTACACTCTATACCCTACACTCTACACACTATACCCTACACTCTATACCATACACTCTATACCCTTTACTCTATACCCTACACTCTATAACCTACACTATACACTCTATACCCTACACTCTACACTCTATTCCCTACACTCTATACCATACACTCTATACCCTTTACTCTATACCCTACACTCTATAAACTACACTATACACTCTATTCCCTACACTCTACACTCTATACCATACACTCTATACCCTACACTCTATACCCTACACTCTACACTCTATACCCTACAATCTATACCCTACACTCTATATCCTACACTCTATACCCTACACTCTATACCATACACTTTATACCCTACACTCTATGCCCTACACTCTATAACATACACTCTATACCCTACACTCTACACCTTACACTCTATACCCTACACTCTACACCCTACACTCTACACTCTATACCCTACACTCTATACCCTACACTCTATACCATACACTCTACACTATATACCCTACACTCTATACCCTACACTCTACACTCTATACCCTACACTCTATACCCTACACTCTACACTCTATACCCTACGCTCTATACCATACAATCTATACCCTACACTCTATACCATACACACTATACCCTACACTCTATACCCTACACTCTATACCCTACACTCTATACGCTACACTCTTCACTCTATACCCTACACTCTATACTCTACACTCTATACCCTACACTCTATACCCTACATTCTATACCATACACTCTATACCCTACACTCTACACTCTATACCGTACACTCTATACCCTACACTCTATACCCTACACTCTACACTCTATACCCTACACTCTACACTCTATACTCTACACTCTACAACATACACTCTATACCCTACACTCTATACCCTACACTCTATACCCTACACTCTACACACTATACCCTACACTCTATACCATACACTCTACACCCTACACTCTATACCCTACACTCTATACCCTACACTCTACACTCTATACCCTACACTCTATACCATACACTCTATACCCTACACTCTACACTCTATACCCTACACTCTATATAATACACTCTATACCCTACACTCTGCACTTTACACTCTATACCCTACGCTCTATACCCTACACTCTATAACCTACACTTTACACTCTATACCCTACACTCTATACCCTACACTCTATACCCTACACTCTATACCATATGCTCTATACCCTACACTCTATACCCTACACTCTACACTCTATATCCTACACTCTATACCCCACACTTTAAACCCTACACTCTATACCCTACACTCTATACCCTACACTCTACACTCTGTACCCTACACTCTATACTATACACTCTATACCGTACACTCTATACCCTACACTCTATACCCTACACTCTACACTCTATACCCTACACTCTACACTCTATACTCTACACTCTACAACATACACTCTATACCCTACACTCTATACCCTACACTCTATACCCTACACTCTACACACTATACCCTACACTCTATACCATACACTCTACACCCTACACTCTATACCCTACACTCTATACCCTACACTCTACACTCTATACCCTACACTCTATACCATACACTCTATACCCTACACTCTACACTCTATACCCTACACTCTATATAATACACTCTATACCCTACACTCTGCACTTTACACTCTATACCCTACGCTCTATACCCTACACTCTATAACCTACACTTTACACTCTATACCCTACACTCTATACCCTACACTCTATACCCTACACTCTATACCATATACTCTATACCCTACACTCTATACCCTACACTCTACACTCTATATCCTACACTCTATACCCCACACTTTAAACCCTACACTCTATACCCTACACTCTATACCCTACACTCTACACTCTGTACCCTACACTCTATACTATACACTCTATACCCTACACTCTACACTTTATACCCTACACTCTATACCATACACTCTATACCCTACACTCTACACTCTATACCCTACACTCTATACCCTACACTCTATACCCTACACTCTACACTCTACACTCTATACCCTACACTCTATACCCTACACTCTATACTCTACACTCTATACCCTACACTCTATACCCTACACTCTATACCCTACACTCTACACTCTATACCCTACACTCTATACCGTACACTCTATACCCTACACTCTATACCCTACACTCCATACCCTCCACTCTATACCCTACACTCTACACTCTATACCCTACACTCTATACCATACACTCTATACCCTACACTCTACACCCGACACTCTATACCCTACACTATACACTCTATACCCTACACTCTACACTGTATACCATTCACTCTATACCCTACACTCTATACCCTACACTCTACACTCTATACACTACACTCTACACCCTACACTCTATACCATACACTCTATACCCTACACTCTACACTCTATACACTACACTCTATACCCTACACTCTATACCCTACACCCTACGCTCTATACCCTACACTCTATACCCTACACTCTACACTCTATACCCTACCCTCTATTCCATACACTATATACCCTACACTCTATACCATACACTCTACACTCTATACCCTACACTCTACAGTTTACACTCTATACCCTACACTCTATAGCCTACACTCTATACCCTACACTCTATACCCTACACTCTACACTCTATACCCTACATTATATACCCTACACTTTAATCCCTACACTCTAAACTCTATACCCTACACTCTATACCCTACACTCTATACCCTACACTGTATACCCTACACTCTACACTCTATACCCTACACTCTATGCCCTACACTCTATACCCTACACTCTATACCCTACACTCTACACTCTACACCCTACACTCTATACCATACACACTATGCCCTACACTCTACACTCTATTCCCTACACTCTATACCATACACTCTATACCCTTTACTCTATACCCTACACTCTATAACCTACACTATACACTCTATACCCTACACTCTACACTCTATTCCCTACACTCTATACCATACACTCTATACCCTTTACTCTATACCCTACATTCTATAACCTACACTATACACTTTATACCCTACACTCTACACTCTATACCATACACTCTATACCCTACACTCTATACCCTACACTCTACACTCTATACCCTACAATCTATACCCTACACTCTATACCCTACACTCTATACCCTACACTCTATACCATACACTCTATACCCTACACTCTATGCCCTACACTCTATAACATACACTCTATACCCTGCACTCTATACCTTACACTCTATACCCTACACTCTACACCCTACACTCTATACCCTGCACTCTATACCATACTCTACACTATATACCCTACACTCTATTCCCTTACACTCTACACTCTATACCCTACACTCTATACCCTACACTCTACACTCTATACCCTACGCTCTATACCATACACACTATACCCTACACTTTATACCCTACACTCTATACCCTACACTCTATACGCTACACTCTACACTCTATACCCTACATTCTATACTCTATACCCTACACTCTATACCCTACACTCTATACCATACACTCTATACCCTACACTCTACACTCTATACCCTACAGTCTATACCCTATACTCTATACCCTACACTCTGCACTCTATACCCTACACTCTACACTCTATACTCTACACTCTACAACATACACTCTATACCCTACACTCTATACCCTACACTCTATACCCTACACTCTACACACTATACCCTACACTCTATACCATACACTCTACACCCTACACTCTATACCCTACACTCTATACCCTACACTCTACACTCTATACCCTACACTCTATACCATACACTCTATACCCTACACTCTACACTCTATACCCTACACTCTATACCATACACTCTAAACCCTACACTCTATGCCCTACACTCTAATCTCCATACCATACACTCTATACCCTACACTCTATAAAATACATTCTACACCCTACACTCTATACCATACACTCTATACCATACACTCTACACTCTATACCATACACTCTATACCCTACACTCTACACTTTATACCCTACACACTATACCCTACACTCTATACCCTACACTCTATACCCTACACGCTATACCCTACACTCTATACCCTACACTCTATACCCTACACTCTACACTCCATACCCTACACTCTATACCATACACTCTATACCCTACACTCTACACTCTATACCCTACACTCTATACCATACACTCTATACCATACACTCTATGCCCTACACTCTAATCCCCATACCATACACTCTATACCCTACACTCTATAACATACATTCTACACCCTACACTCTATACCATACACTCTATACCCTACACTCTACACTCTATACCATACACTCTATACCCTACACGCTACACTCCATACCCTAAACTCTACACCCTACACTCTATACCCTACACTCTATACCCTACACTCTATACCCTACACTCTATACCCTACACTATACACGCCATACCCTACACTCTATACCCTACACTCTATACCATACACTCTATACCATACACTCTATCCCCTACACTCTATACCATACACTCTACACTCTATACCCTACACTCTATACCGTACACTCTGCACTCTATACCCTACACTCTACACCCTACACTCTACACTCTATACCCTACACTCTACACTCTATACCCTACACTCTATACCCTACACTCTACACTCTATACCCTACACTCTACACTCTATACCCTACACTCTATACATTACAATCTATACCATACACTCTATACCATACACTCTATACCCTACACTCTATACCTCACACTCTACACTCTATCCCCTGCACTCTATACCATACACCCTACACTCTATACCATTCACTCTGTACCTTACACTCTAAACTCTATACCCTACACTCTATACCCTACACTCTATACCCTACACCCTACGCTCTATACCCTACACTCTATACCCTACACTCTACACTCTATACCCTACACTCTAATCCATATACTCTATACCCTACACTCTATACCCTACACTCTACACTCTATACCATACACTCTACACTTTACACTCTATACCCTACACTCTATACCCTACACTCTATACTCTATACCCTACACTCTATACTCTATACCCTACACTCTATACCATACACTCTATACCCTACACTCTACACTCTATTCCTACACTCTATACCATACACTCTATACCCTACACTCTTTACCCTACACTCTAATCCCTACACTCTACACTCTATACCCTACACTCTATACCCTACACTCTATACCCTACACTCTACACTCTATACCCTACACTCTATACCATACACTCTATACCCTACACTCTACACTCTATTCCCTACACTCTATACCATACACTCTATACCCTACACTCTTTACCCTACACTATACACTCTATACCCTACACTATATAACCTACACTCTATAACCTACACTTTATACCCTACACTCTATACCTTACACTCTATACCCTACACTCTACACCCTACACTCTACACTCTATACCCTACACTCTATAACCTACACTCTATATCCTACACTCTTTACCCTACTCTCTACACTTTATACCCTACACTCTACACTCTATACCCTACACTCTATGCCCTACACTCTACACTCTATACCCTACACTCTACACTCTATTCCCTACACTCTATACCATACTCTCTATACCCTACACTCTTTACCCTACAATATACACTCTATACCCTACACTCTACACTCTATACCATACACTCTATACCCTACTCTCTATACCCTACACTCTACACTCTATACCATACAATCTATACCCTACACTCTATACCCTACACTCTAAACCCTACACTCTATACCCTACACTCTACACTCTATACCCTACACTCTATACCATACACTCTATACCCTACACTCTATACCCTACACTCTATACCCTACACTCTACACTCTATAACCTACACTCTATAACATACACTTTATACCCTACACTCTATACCTTACACTCTATACCCTACACTCTACACCCTACACTCTACACTCTATACCCTACACTCTATAACCTACACTCTATACCCTACACTCTATACCCTACTCTCTACACTTTATACCCTACACTCTACACTCTATAACCTACAATCTACACCCTACACTCTACACTCTATACCCTACACTCTATAACCTACACTCTATACCCTACACTCTATACCCTACTCTCTACACTTTATACCCTACACTCTACACTCTATACCCTACACTCTATACCCTACACTCTACACCCTACACTCTACACTCTATACCCTACACTCTATAACCTACACTCTATACCCTACACTCTATACCCTAATCTCTACACTTTATACCCTACACTCTACACTCTATACCCTACACTCTATACCCTACACTCTACACTCTATACCCTACACTCTATACCCTACACCCTACACTCTATACCCTACACTCTACACTCTATACCCTACACTCTATACCCTACACTCTATACCCTACACTCTTCACCCTACACTTTATAGCTTACACTCTATACCCTACACTCTATACCATTCACTCTATACCCTACACTCTATACCCTACACTCTATACCCTACACTCTACACTCTACACCATACACTCTATACCCTACCCTCTATAC
This sequence comes from Ranitomeya imitator, assembly GCF_032444005.1. Lineage (NCBI taxonomy): Eukaryota > Metazoa > Chordata > Amphibia > Anura > Dendrobatidae > Ranitomeya > Ranitomeya imitator. The sequence continues at coordinate 297,002,354 of NC_091284.1, forward strand.
CTTACACTCTATACCCTACACTCTACACATTATACCCTACACTATATACCCTACACTCTACACTCTATAACCTACACTCTATACCATACACTCTATACCCTACACTCTATACCCTACACTCTACACTCTACACTCTATACCCTACACTCTACACTCTACACCCTACACTCTACACTTTACACTTAATACCCTACACTCTATACCCTACACTCTATACCCTACACTCTACACTTTATCCCCTACACTCTATACCCTACACTCTATACCCTACACGCTATACCCTACACTCTATACCCTACACTCTATACCCTACACTCTATACCCTACACTCTACACCCTACACTCCATACCCTACACCCTATACCCTACACTCTATACCCTGCACTCTACACCCTACACTCTATACCCTACACTCTATACCCTACACTCTATACCCTACACCCTATACCCTACACTCTACACTCTATACCCTACACTCTATACCCTACACTCTATACCATACACTCTATACCATACACGCTATCCCTTACACTCTATACCGTACACTCTACACTCTATACCCTACACTGTATACCCTTCACTCTAAACTCTGTACCCTACACTCTATACCCTACACTCTACACTCTATACCCTACACTCTACACTCTATACCCTACACTCTATACCCTACAATCTATAACATACACTCTATACCATACACTCTATACCATACACTCTACACTCTATACCCTACACGCTATACCCTACACTCTACACTCTTTACCCTACACTCTACACTCTATACCCTACACTCTATACCCTATACTCTATACCATACACTCTATACCATACACTCTATCCCCTACACTCTATCCCATACACTCTACACTCTATACCCTACACTCTACACTCTATACCCTACACTCTACACTCTATCCCATACACTCTACACTCTATACCCTACACTCTACACTCTATACCCTACACTCTACACTCTTTACCCTACACTCTATAACCTACACTCTATACCCTACACTCTATACCCTACTCTCTACACTTTATACCCTACACTCTACACTCTATACCCTACACTCTATACCCTACACTCTACACCCTACACTCTACACTCTATACCCTACACTCTATAACCTACACTCCATACCCTACACTCTATACCCTACTCTCTACACTTTATACCCTACACTCTACACTCTATACCCTACACTCTATACCCTACACTCTACACTCTATACCCTACACTCTACACTCTATACCCTACACTCTACACTCTATACCCTACTCTCTAAACCCTACACTCTATACCCTACACTCTACACTCTATACCCTACACTCTATACCCTACACTCTACATTCTATACCCTACACTTTATACCCTACACTCTATACCCTACACTCTATACCCTACACTCTATACCCTACACTCTTCACCCTACACTTTATAGCTTACACTCTATACCCTACACTCTATACCATTCACTCTATACCCTACACTCTATACCCTACACTCTATACCCTACACTCTACACTCTACACCATACACTCTATACCCTACCCTCTATACCTTACACTCTATACCCTACACTCTACACATTATACCCTACACTCTATACCCTACACTCTACACTCTATACCCTACAATCTATACCCTACACTCTATATCCTACACTCTATACCCTACACTCTATACCATACACTTTATACCCTACACTCTATGCCCTACACTCTATAACATACACTCTATACCCTACACTCTACACCTTACACTCTATACCCTACACTCTACACCCTACACTCTACACTCTATACCCTACACTCTATACCCTACACTCTATACCATACACTCTACACTATATACCCTACACTCTATACCCTACACTCTACACTCTATACCCTACACTCTATACCCTACACTCTACACTCTATACCCTACGCTCTATACCATACAATCTGTACCCTACACTCTATACCATACACACTATACCCTACACTCTATACCCTACACTCTATACCCTACACTCTATACGCTACACTCTTCACTCTATACCCTACACTCTATACTCTACACTCTATACCCTACACTCTATACCCTACATTCTATACCATACACTCTATACCCTACACTCTACACTCTATACCGTACACTCTATACCCTACACTCTATACCCTACACTCTACACTCTATACCCTACACTCTACACTCTATACTCTACACTCTACAACATACACTCTATACCCTACACTCTATACCCTACACTCTATACCCTACACTCTACACACTATACCCCACACTCTATACCATACACTCTACACCCTACACTCTATACCCTACACTCTATACCCTACACTCTACACTCTATACCCTACACTCTATACCATACACTCTATACCCTACACTCTACACTCTATACCCTACACTCTATATAATACACTCTATACCCTACACTCTACACTCTATACCCTACACTCTGCACTTTACACTCTATACCCTACGCTCTATACCCTACACTCTATAACCTACACTTTACACTCTATACCCTACACTCTATACCCTACACTCTATACCCTACACTCTATACCATATACTCTATACCCTACACTCTGTACCCTACACTCTACACTCTATATCCTACACTCTATACCCCACACTTTAAACCCTACACTCTATACCCTACACTCTATACCCTACACTCTACACTCTGTACCCTACACTCTATACTATACACTCTATACCCTACACTCTACACTTTATACCCTACACTCTATACCATACACTCTATACCCTACACTCTACTCTCTATACCCTACACTCTATACCCTACACTCTATACCCTACACTCTACACTCTACACAATATACCCTACACTCTATACCCTACACTCTATACTCTACACTCTATACCCTACACTCTATACCCTACACTCTATACCCTACACTCTATACCCTACACTCTATACCCTACACTCTATACCCTACACTCTATACCCTACACTCCATACCCTCCACTCTATACCATACACTCTACACTCTATACCCTACACTCTATACCATACACTCTATACCCTACACTCTATACCCGACACTCTATACCCTACACTATACACTCTATACCCTACACTCTACACTGTATACCATACACTCTATACCCTACACTCTATACCCTACACTCTACACTCTATACACTACACTCTACACCCTACACTCTATACCATACACTCTATACCCTACACTCTACACTCTATACACTACACTCTATACCCTACACTCTATACCCTACACCCTACGCTCTATACCCTACACTCTATACCCTACACTCTACACTCTATACCCTACCCTCTATTCCATACACTATATACCCTACACTCTATACCATACACTCTACACTCTATACCCTACACTCTACAGTTTACACTATATACCCTACACTCTATAGCCTACACTCTATACCCTACACTCTATACCCTACACTCTACACTCTATACCCTACATTGTATACCCTACACTTTAATCCCTACACTCTACACTCTATACCCTACACTCTATACCCTACACTCTATACCCTACACTGTATACCCTACACTCTACACTCTATACCCTACACTCTATGCCCTACACTCTATACCCTACACTCTATACCCTACACTCTACACTCTACACCCTACACTCTATACCATACACACTATGCCCTACACTCTACACTCTATTCCCTACACTCTATACCATACACTCTATACCCTTTACTCTATACCCTACACTCTATAACCTACACTATACACTCTATACCCTACACTCTACACTCTATTCCCTACACTCTATACCATACACTCTATACCCTTTACTCTATACCCTACACTCTATAACCTACACTATACACTTTATACCCTACACTCTACACTCTATACCATACACTCTATACCCTACACTCTATACCCTACACTCTACACTCTATACCCTACAATCTATACCCTACACTCTATACCCTACACTCTATACCCTACACTCTATACCATACACTCTATACCCTACACTCTATGCCCTACACTCTATAACATACACTCTATACCCTGCACTCTATACCTTACACTCTATACCCTACACTCTACACCCTACACTCTATACCCTGCACTCTACACTCTATACCCTACACTCTATACCCTACACTCTACACTCTATACCCTACGCTCTATACCATACACACTATACCCTACACTCTATACCCTACACTCTATACCCTACACTCTATACGCTACACTCTACACTCTATACCCTACATTCTATACTCTATACCCTACACTCTATACCCTACACTCTATACCATACACTCTATACCCTACACTCTACACTCTATACCCTACAGTCTATACCCTATACTCTATACCCTACACTCTGCACTCTATACCCTACACTCTACACTCTATACTCTACACTCTACAACATACACTCTATACCCTACACTCTATACCCTACACTCTATACCCTACACTCTACACACTATACCCTACACTCTATACCCTACACTCTACACTCTATACCCTACGCTCTATACCATACACACTATACCCTACACTCTATACCCTACACTCTATACCCTACACTCTATACGCTACACTCTACACTCTATACCCTACATTCTATACTCTATACCCTACACTCTATACCCTACACTCTATACCATACACTCTATACCCTACACTCTACACTCTATACCCTACAGTCTATACCCTATACTCTATACCCTACACTCTGCACTCTATACCCTACACTCTACACTCTATACTCTACACTCTACAACATACACTCTATACCCTACACTCTATACCCTACACTCTATACCCTACACTCTACACACTATACCCTACACTCTATACCATACACTCTACACCCTACACTCTATACCCTACACTCTATACCCTACACTCTACACTCTATACCCTACACTCTATACCATACACTCTATACCCTACACTCTACACTCTATACCCTACACTCTATACCATACACTCTATACCCTACACTCTATGCCCTACACTCTAATCTCCATACCATACACTCTATACCCTACACTCTATAAAATACATTCTACACCCTACACTCTATACCATACACTCTATACCATACACTCTACACTCTATACCATACACTCTATACCCTACACTCTACACTTTATACCCTACACACTATACCCTACACTCTATACCCTACACTCTATACCCTACACGCTATACCCTACACTCTATACCCTACACTCTATACCCTACACTCTACACTCTATACCCTACACTCTATACCATACACTCTATACCCTACACTCTACACTCTATACCCTACACTCTATACCATACACTCTATGCCATACACTCTATGCCCTACACTCTAATCTCCATACCATACACTCTATACCCTACACTCTATAACATACATTCTACACCCTACACTCTATACCATACACTCTATACCATACACTCTACACTCTATACCATACACTCTATACCCTACACGCTACACTCCATACCCTAAACTCTACACCCTACACTCTATACCCTACACTCTATACCCTACACTCTATACCCTACACTCTATACCCTACACTATACACGCTATACCCTACACTCTATACCCTACACTCTATACCATACACTCTATACTATACACTCTATCCCCTACACTCTATACCATACACTCTACACTCTATACCCTACACTCTATACCGTACACTCTGCACTCTATACCCTACATTCTACACTCTACACTCTACACTCTATACCCTACACTCTACACTCTATACCCTACACTCTATACCCTACACTCTACACTCTATACCCTACACTCTACACTCTATACCCTACACTCTATACATTACAATCTATACCATACACTCTATACCATACACTCTATACCCTACACTCTATACCTCACACTCTACACTCTATCCCCTGCACTCTATACCATACACCCTACACTCTATACCATACACTCTGTACCTTACACTCTAAACTCTATACCCTACACTCTATACCCTACACTCTATACCCTACACCCTACGCTCTATACCCTACACTCTATACCCTACACTCTACGCTCTATACCCTACACTCTAATCCATATATTCTATACCCTACACTCTATACCCTACACTCTACACTCTATACCATACACTCTACACTTTACACTCTATACCCTACACTCTATACCCTACACTCTATACTCTATACCCTACACTCTATACTCTATACCCTACACTCTATACCATACACTCTATACCCTACACTCTACACTCTATTCCTACACTCTATACCATACACTCTATACCCTACACTCTTTACCCTACACTCTAATCCCTACACTCTACACTCTATACCCTACACTCTATACCCTACACTCTATACCCTACACTCTACACTCTATACCCTACACTCTATACCATACACTCTATACCCTACACTCTACACTCTATTCCCTACACTCTATACCATACACTCTATACCCTACACTCTTTACCCTACACTATACACTCTATACCCTACACTATATAACCTACACTCTATAACCTACACTTTATACCCTACACTCTATACCTTACACTCTATACCCTACACTCTACACCCTACACTCTACACTCTATACCCTACACTCTATAACCTACACTCTATATCCTACACTCTTTACCCTACTCTCTACACTTTATACCCTACACTCTACACTCTATACCCTACACTCTATGCCCTACACTCTACACTCTATACCCTACACTCTACACTCTATTCCCTACACTCTATACCATACTCTCTATACCCTACACTCTTTACCCTACAATATACACTCTATACCCTACACTCTACACTCTATACCATACACTCTATACCCTACACTCTATACCCTACACTCTACACTCTATACCCTACAATCTATACCCTACACTCTATACCTCACACTCTAAACCCTACACTCTATACCCTACACTCTACACTCTATACCCTACACTCTATACCATACACTCTATACCCTACACTCTATACCCTACACTCTATACCCTACACTCTACACTCTATAACCTACACTCTATAACATACACTTTATACCCTACACTCTATACCTTACACTCTATACCCTACACTCTACACCCTACACTCTACACTCTATACCCTACACTCTATAACCTACACTCTATACCCTACACTCTATACCCTACTCTCTACACTTTATATCCTACACTCTACACTCTATAACCTACAATCTACACCCTACACTCTACACTCTATACCCTACACTCTATAACCTACACTCTATACCCTACACTCTATACCCTACTCTCTTCACTTTATACCCTACACTCTACACTCTATACCCTACACTCTATACCCTACACTCTACACCCTACACTCTACACTCTATACCCTACACTCTATAACCTACACTCTATACCCTACACTCTATACCCTAATCTCTACACTTTATACCCTACACTCTACACTCTAAACCCTACACTCTATACCCTACACTCTACACTCTATACCCTACACTCTATACCCTACACCCTACACTCTATACCCTACACTCTACACTCTATACCCTACACTCTATACCCTACACTCTATACCCTACACTCTTCACCCTACACTTTATAGCTTACACTCTATACCCTACACTCTATACCATTCACTCTATACCCTACACTCTATACCCTACACTCTATACCCTACACTCTACACTCTACACCATACACTCTATACCCTACCCTGTATACCTTACACTCTATACCCTACACTCTACACATTATACCCTACACTATATACCCTACACTCTACACTCTATAACCTACACTCTATACCATACACTCTATACCCTACACTCTATACCCTACACTCTACACTCTACACTCTATACCCTACACTCTACACTCTACACCCTACACTCTACACTTTACACTTAATACCCTACACTCTATACCCTACACTCTATACCCTACACTCTACACTTTATCCCCTACACTCTATACCCTACACTCTACACTCTACACTCTATACCCTACACTCTACACTCTACACCCTACACTCTACACTTTACACTTAATACCCTACACTCTATACCCTACACGCTATACCCTACACTCTACACTCTATACCCTACACTCTATACCCTACACTCTACACCCTACACTCCATACCCTACACCCTATACCCTACACTCTATACCCTGCACTCTACACCCTACACTCTATACCCTACACTCTATACCCTACACTCTATACCCTACACCCTATACCCTACACTCTACACTCTATACCCTACACTCTATACCCTACACTCTATACCATACACTCTATACCATACACTCTATCCCTTACACTCTATACCGTACACTCTACACTCTATACCCTACTCTCTACACTTTATATCCTACACTCTACACTCTATAACCTACAATCTACACCCTACACTCTACACTCTATACCCTACACTCTATAACCTACACTCTATACCCTACACTCTATACCCTACTCTCTACACTTTATACCCTACACTCTACACTCTATACCCTACACTCTATACCCTACACTCTACACCCTACACTCTACACTCTATACCCTACACTCTATAACCTACACTCTATACCCTACACTCTATACCCTAATCTCTACACTTTATACCCTACACTCTACACTCTAAACCCTACACTCTATACCCTACACTCTACACTCTATACCCTACACTCTATACCCTACACCCTACACTCTATACCCTACACTCTACACTCTATACCCTACACTCTATACCCTACACTCTATACCCTACACTCTTCACCCTACACTTTATAGCTTACACTCTATACCCTACACTCTATACCATTCACTCTATACCCTACACTCTATACCCTACACTCTATACCCTACACTCTACACTCTACACCATACACTCTATACCCTACCCTCTATACCTTACACTCTATACCCTACACTCTACACATTATACCCTACACTATATACCCTACACTCTACACTCTATAACCTACACTCTATACCATACACTCTATACCCTACACTCTATACCCTACACTCTACACTCTACACTCTATACCCTACACTCTACACTCTACACCCTACACTCTACACTTTACACTTAATACCCTACACTCTATACCCTACACTCTATACCCTACACTCTACACTTTATCCCCTACACTCTATACCCTACACTCTATACCCTACACTCTATACCCTACACGCTATACCCTACACTCTATACCCTACACTCTATACCCTACACTCTACACCCTACACTCCATACCCTACACCCTATACCCTACACTCTATACCCTGCACTCTACACCCTACACTCTATACCCTACACTCTATACCCTACACTCTATACCCTACACCCTATACCCTACACTCTACACTCTATACCCTACACTCTATACCCTACACTCTATACCATACACTCTATACCATACACTCTATCCCTTACACTCTATACCGTACACTCTACACTCTATACCCTACACTGTATACCCTTCACTCTAAACTCTATACCCTACACTCTATACCCTACACTCTACACTCTATACCCTACACTCTACACTCTATACCCTACACTCTATACCCTACAATCTATAACATACACTCTATACCATACACTCTATACCATACACTCTACACTCTATACCCTACACGCTATACCCTACACTCTACACTCTTTACCCTACACTCTATACCCTACACTCTACACTCTATACCCTACACTCTATACCCTATACTCTATACCATACACTCTATACCATACACTCTATCCCCTACACTCTATCCCATACACTCTACACTCTATACCCTACACTCTACACTCTATACCCTACACTCTACACTCTATCCCATACACTCTACACTCTATACCCTACACTCTACACTCTATACCCTACACTCTACACTCTTTACCCTACACTCTATAACCTACACTCTATACCCTACACTCTATACCCTACTCTCTACACTTTATACCCTAAACTCTACACTCTATACCCTACACTCTATACCCTACACTCTACACCCTACACTCTACACTCTATACCCTACACTCTATAACCTACACTCCATACCCTACACTCTATACCCTACTCTCTACACTTTATACCCTACACTCTACACTCTATACCCTACACTCTATACCCTACACTCTACACTCTATACCCTACACTCTACACTCTATACCCTACACTCTACACTCTATACCCTACTCTCTAAACCCTACACTCTATACCCTACACTCTACACTCTATACCCTACACTCTATACCCTACACTCTACATTCTATACCCTACACTTTATACCCTACACTCTATACCCTACACTCTATACCCTACACTCTATACCCTACACTCTTCACCCTACACTTTATAGCTTACACTCTATACCCTACACTCTATACCATTCACTCTATACCCTACACTCTATACCGTACACTCTATACCCTACACTCTACACTCTACACCATACACTCTATACCCTACCCTCTATACCTTACACTCTATACCCCACACTCTACACATTATACCCTACACTATATACCCTACACTCTACACTCTATACCCTACACTCTATACCATACACTCTATACCCTACACTCTATACCCTACACTCTACACTCTATACCCTACACTCTACACTCTACACCCTACACTCTACACTTTACACTCTATACCCTACACTCTATACCCTACACTCTACACTTTATCCCCTACACTCTATACCCTACACTCTATACCCTACACTCTATACCCTACACGCTATACCCTACACTCTATACCCTACACTCTATACCCTACACTCTATACCCCACACTTTAAACCCTACACCCTACACTCTATACCATACACTCTATACCCTACACTCTACAGTCTGTACCCTACACTCTATACTATACACTCTATACCCTACACTCTACACTTTATACCCTACACTCCATACCATACACCCTATACCCTACACTCTACACTCTATACCCTACACTCTATACCCTACACTCTATACCATACACTCTATACCATACACTCTATCCCTTACACTCTATACCGTACACTCTACACTCTATACCCTACACTGTATACCCTTCACTCAAAACTCTATACCCTACACTCTATACCCTACACTCTACACTCTATACCCTACACTCTACACTCTATACCCTACACTCTATACCCTACAATCTATAACATACACTCTATACCATACACTCTATACCATACACTCTACACTCTATACCCTACACGCTATACCCTACACTCTACACTCTTTACCCTACACTCTATACCCTACACTCTACACTCTATACCCTACACTCTATACCCTATACTCTATACCATACACTCTATACCATACACTCTATCCCCTACACTCTATCCCATACACTCTACACTCTATACCCTACACTCTACACTCTATACCCTACACTCTACACTCTATCCCATACACTCTACACTCTATACCCTACACTCTACACTCTATACCCTACACTCTACACTCTTTACCCTACACTCTATAACCTACACTCTATACCCTACACTCTATACCCTACTCTCTACACTTTATACCCTACACTCTACACTCTATACCCTACACTCTATACCCTACACTCTACACCCTACACTCTACACTCTATACCCTACACTCTATAACCTACACTCCATAAACTACACTCTATACCCTACTCTCTACACTTTATACCCTACACTCTACACTCTATACCCTACACTCTATACCCTACACTCTACACTCTATACCCTACACTCTACACTCTATACCCTACACTCTACACTCTATACCCTACTCTCTAAACCCTACACTCTATACCCTACACTCTACACTCTATACCCTACACTCTATACCCTACACTCTACATTCTATACCCTACACTTTATACCCTACACTCTATACCCTACACTCTATACCCTACACTCTATACCCTACACTCTTCACCCTACACTTTATAGCTTACACTCTATACCCTACACTCTATACCATTCACTCTATACCCTACACTCTATACCGTACACTCTATACCCTACACTCTACACTCTACACCATACACTCTATACCCTACCCTCTATACCTTACACTCTATACCCTACACTCTACACATTATACCCTACACTATATACCCTACACTCTACACTCTATACCCTACACTCTATACCATACACTCTATACCCTACACTCTATACCCTACACTCTACACTCTATACCCTACACTCTACACTCTACACCCTACACTCTACACTTTACACTCTATACCCTACACTCTATACCCTACACTCTACACTTTATCCCCTACACTCTATACCCTACACTCTATACCCTACACTCTATACCCTACACGCTATACCCTACACTCTATACCCTACACTCTATACCCTACACTCTATACCCCACACTTTAAACCCTACACCCTACACTCTATACCATACACTCTATACCCTACACTCTACAGTCTGTACCCTACACTCTATACTATACACTCTATACCCTACACTCTACACTTTATACCCTACACTCCATACCATACACTCTATACCCTACACTCTACACTCTATACCCTACACTCTATACCCTACACTCTATACCCTACACTCTACACTCTACACTCTATACCCTACACTCTATACCCTACACTCTATACTCTACACTCTATACCCTACACTCTATACCCTACACTCTGTACCCTACACTCTACACTCTATACCCTACACTCTATACCCTACACTCTATACCCTACACTCTATACCCTACACTCCATACCCTCCACTCTATACCCTACACTCTACACTCTATACCCTACACTCTATACCATACACTCTATACCCTACACTCTATACCCGACACTCTATACCCTACACTATACACTCTATACCTTACACTCTACACTGTATACCATACACTCTATACCCTACACTCTATACCCTACACTCTACACTCTATACACTACACTCTACACCCTACACTCTATACCATACACTCTATACCCTACACTCTACACTCTATACACTACACTCTATACCCTACACTCTATACCCTACACCCTACGCTCTATACACTACACTCTATACCCTACACTCTACACTCTATACCCTACCCTCTATTCCATACACTATATACCCTACACTCTATACCCTACACTCTACAGTTTACACTCTATACCCTACACTCTATAGCCTACACTCTATACCCTACACTCTATACCCTACACTCTACACTCTATACTCTACATTATATACCCTACACTTTAATCCCTACACTCTACACTCTATACCCTACACTCTATACCCTACACTGTATACCCTACACTCTACACTCTATACCCTACACTCTATGCCCTACACTCTATACCCTACACTCTATACCATACACTCTAACACTCTATACCCTACACTCTATACCATACACACTATGCCCTACACTCTACACTCTATTCCCTACACTCTATACCATACACTCTATACCCTTTACTCTATACCCTACACTCTATAACCTACACTATACACTCTATACCCTACACTCTACACTCTATTCCCTACACTCTATACCATACACTCTATACCCTTTACTCTATACCCTACACTCTATAACCTACACTATACACTTTATACCCTACACTCTACACTCTATACCATACACTCTATACCCTACACTCTATACCCTACACTCTACACTCTATACCCTACAATCTATACCCTACACTCTATACCCTACACTCTATACCCTACACTCTATACCATACACTCTATACCCTACACTCTATGCCCTACACTCTATAACATACACTCTATACCCTGCACTCTATACCTTACACTCTATACCCTACACTCTACACCCTACACTCTATACCCTGCACTCTATACCATACACTCTACACTATATACCCTACACTCTATACCCTACACTCTACACTCTATAAACTACACTCTATACCCTACACTCTACACTCTATACCCTACGCTCTATACCATACACACTATACCCTACACTCTATACCCTACACTCTATACGCTACACTCTACACTCTATACCCTACATTCTATACTCTATACCCTACACTCTATACCCTACACTCTATACCATACACTCTATACCCTACACTCTACACTCTATACCCTACACTCTATACCCTATACTCTATACCCTACACTCTGCACTCTGTACCCTACACTCTACACTCTATACTCTACACTCTACAACATACACTCTATACCCTACACTCTATACCCTACACTCTATACCCTACACTCTACACACTATACCCTACACTCTATACCATACACTCTACACCCTACACTCTATACCCTACACTCTATACCCTACACTCTACATTCTATACCCTACACTCTATACTATACACTCTATACCCTACACTCTACACTCTATACCCTACACTCTATACCATACACTCTATACCCTACACTCTATGCCCTACACTCTAATCTCCATACCATACACTCTATACCCTACACTTTATAACATACATTCTACACCCTACACTCTATACCATACACTCTATACCATACACTCTACACTCTATACCATACACTCGATACCCTACACTCTACACTTTATACCCTACACACTATACCCTACACTCTATACCCTACACTCTATACCCTACACGCTATACCCTACACTCTATACCCTACACTCTATACCCTACACTCTACACTCTATACCCTACACTCTATACCATACACTCTATACCCTACACTCTACACTCTATACCCTACACTCTATACCATACACTCTATACCATACACTCTATGCCCTACACTCTAATCTCCATACCATACACTCTATACCCTACACTCTATAACATACATTCTACACCCTACACTCTATACCATACACTCTATACCCTACACTCTACACTCTATACCATACACTCTATACCCTACACGCTACACTCTATACCCTAAACTCTACACCCTACACTCTATACCCTACACTCTATACCCTACACTGTATACCCTACACTCTATACCCTACACTATACACGCTATACCCTACACTCTATACCCTACACTCTATACCATACACTCTATACCATACACTCTATCCCCTACACTCTATACCATACACTCTACACTCTATACCCTACACTCTATACCGTACACTCTGCACTCTATACCCTACACTCTACACCCTACACTCTACACTCTATACCCTACACTCTACACTCTATACCCTACACTCTATACCCTACACTCTACACTCTATACCCTACACTCTACACTCTATACCCTACACTCTATACATTACAATCTATACCATACACTCTATACCATACACTCTATACCCTACATTCTATACCTCACACTCTACACTCTATCCCCTGCACTCTATACCATACACCCTACACTCTATACCATACACTCTGTACCTTACACTCTAAACTCTATACCCTACACTCTATACCCTACACTCTATACCCTACACCCTACGATCTATACCCTACACTCTATACCCTACACTCTACACTCTATACCCTACACTCTATTCCATACACTCTATACCCTACATTCTATACCCTACACTCTACACTCTATACCATACACTCTACACTTTACACTCTATACCCTACACTCTATACCCTACACTCTATACTCTATACCCTACACTCTATACTCTATACCCTACACTCTATACCGTACATTCTACACTCTATACCCTACACTCTATACCCTACACTCTAATCCCTACACTCTACACTCTATACCCTACACTCTATACCCTACACTCTATACCCTACACTCCACACTCTATACCCTACACTCTATACCATACACTCTATACCCTACACTCTACACTCTATTCCCTACACTCTATACCATACACTCTATACCCTACACTCATTACCCTACACTATACACTCTGTACCCTACACAATATAACCTACACTCTATAACCTACACTTTATACCCTACACTCTATACCTTACACTCTATACCCTACACTCTACACCCTACACTCTACACTCTATACCCTACACTCTATAACCTACACTCTATATCCTACACTCTTTACCCTACTCTCTACACTTTATACCCTACACTCTACACTCTATACCCTACACTCTATGCCCTACACTCTACACTCTATACCCTACACTCTACACTCTATTCCCTACACTCTATACCATACTCTCTATACCCTACACTCTTTACCCTACAATATACACTCTATACCCTACACTCTACACTCTATACCATACACTCTATACCCTACACTCTACACTCTATACCCTACAATCTATACCCTACACTCTATACCCTACACTCTAAACCCTACACTCTATACCCTACACTCTACACTCTATACCCTACACTCTATACCATACACTCTATACCCTACACTCTATACCCTACACTCTATACCCTACACTCTACACTCTATAACCTACACTCTATAACATACACTTTATACCCTACACTCTATACCTTACACTCTATACCCTACACTCTACACCCTACACTCTACACTCTATACCCTACACTCTATAACCTACACTCTATACCCTACACTCTATACCCTACTCTCTACACTTTATACCCTACACTCTACACTCTATAACCTACAATCTACACCCTACACTCTACACTCTATACCCTACACTCTATAACCTACACTCTATACCCTACACTCTATACCCTACTCTCTACACTTTATACCCTACACTCTACACTCTATACCCTACACTCTATACCCTACACTCTACACCCTACACTCTACACTCTATACCCTACACTCTATAACCTACACTCTATACCCTACACTCTATACCCTAATCTCTACACTTTATACCCTACACTCTACACTCTATACCCTACACTCTATACCCTACACTCTACACTCTATACCCTACACTCTATACCCTACACCCTACACTCTATACCCTACACTCTACACTCTATACCCTACTCTCTAAACCCTACACTCTATACCCTACACTCTACACTCTATACCCTACACTCTATACCCTACACTCTATACCCTACACTCTATACCCTACACTCTTCACCCTACACTTTATAGCTTACACTCTATACCCTACACTCTATACCATTCACTCTATACCCTACACTCTATACCCTACACTCTATACCCTACACTCTACACTCTACACCATACACTCTATTATAGATCTCAAGGCAGGGTATACATCACAAATAAATCAAAATAAATAAATAAGAATGTCAAACTATATGCGTTACCTACTAGTGCCTGATCTGTAACCCATATGGACACAAATTGTGGGACAATTCGGAGGTATATAAGCAAAAAGAAAAGAAGAAACAAACCGAACTCAAGCCCAAATCAAGTTAATAAATATTTATTGAAGGGTAGAGTACACCATGTGGTGACGAAGGCTGACGCCGAAACGCGCGTCGGGGACTGGCACATCCAGGAGACGATCTGTTCAGGTATTTGCGGCTTGAGTCCATGTACTTATATCTATATTATTGGAGTTCATTTGTACCAACATCTCAGCGCATTTACCTAGATCCGGTTACCCTATTTTTTGTCACAGCAGCTGCTTATCCTTTATATATTGCTACTTAATATACACGCACATGGGTTTAAAATATGCATGCACTATACGCACTTTAGTTTTTAAACTGGTCTCATAATATCTCCCAATACGGTATATCTATCTTATTTTCTACTGCGTATGCACATGTGTGTATGTATATTTATTTATTTATTTACTCATTTATTTATATATATATAGCAATATTCTATTATTTGATTCTTTATCTTTTTGGGGCCACACTCATTTTGTGCGACTATTTGAATATTTTGTTTCGTCTCCTGGCTTTTGTGCCTTTCTTTTGGTTTCATTTTCCCCCCCTACCACATGGTGTACTCTACCCTTCAATAAATATTTATTAACTTGATTTGGGCTTGAGTTCGGTTTGTTTCTTCTTTTCTTTTTACCATACACTCTATACCCTACCCTCTATACCTTACACTTTATACCCTACACTCTACACATTATACCCTACACTATATACCCTACACTCTACACCCTACACTCTATACCATACACTCTATACCCTACACTCTATACCCTACACTCTACACTCTATACCCTACACTCTACACTCTACACCCTACACTCTACACTTTACACTTTATACCCTACACTCTATACCCTACACTCTATACCTACACTCTACACTTTATCCCCTACACTCTATACCCTACACTCTATACCCTACACTCTATACCCTACACGCTATACCCTACACTCTATACCCTACACTCTATACCCTACACTCTATACCCTACACTCTACACCCTACACTCCATACCCTACACCCTATACCCTACACTCCATACCCTACACTCTACACCCTACACTCTATACCCTACACTCTATACCCTACACTCTATACCCTACGCCCTATACCCTACACTCTACACTCTATACCCTACACTCTATACCATGCACTCTATACCCTACACTCTATACCCTACACTCTATACCCTACACTCTACACTCTATACCCTACACTCTATACCATACACTCTATACCCTACACTCTATACCCGACACTCTATACCCTACACTATACACTCTATACCTTACACTCTACACTGTATACCATACACTCTATACCCTACACTCTATACCCTACACTCTACACTCTATACACTACACTCTACACCCTACACTCTATACCATACACTCTATACCCTACACTCTACACTCTATACACTACACTCTATACCCTACACTCTATACCCTACACCCTACGCTCTATACACTACACTCTATACCCTACACTCTACACTCTATACCCTACCCTCTATTCCATACACTATATACCCTACACTCTATACCCTACACTCTACAGTTTACACTCTATACCCTACACTCTATAGCCTACACTCTATACCCTACACTCTATACCCTACACTCTACACTCTATACTCTACATTATATACCCTACACTTTAATCCCTACACTCTACACTCTATACCCTACACTCTATACCCTACACTGTATACCCTACACTCTACACTCTATACCCTACACTCTATGCCCTACACTCTATACCCTACACTCTATACCATACACTCTAACACTCTATACCCTACACTCTATACCATACACACTATGCCCTACACTCTACACTCTATTCCCTACACTCTATACCATACACTCTATACCCTTTACTCTATACCCTACACTCTATAACCTACACTATACACTCTATACCCTACACTCTACACTCTATTCCCTACACTCTATACCATACACTCTATACCCTTTACTCTATACCCTACACTCTATAACCTACACTATACACTTTATACCCTACACTCTACACTCTATACCATACACTCTATACCCTACACTCTATACCCTACACTCTACACTCTATACCCTACAATCTATACCCTACACTCTATACCCTACACTCTATACCCTACACTCTATACCATACACTCTATACCCTACACTCTATGCCCTACACTCTATAACATACACTCTATACCCTGCACTCTATACCTTACACTCTATACCCTACACTCTACACCCTACACTCTATACCCTGCACTCTATACCATACACTCTACACTATATACCCTACACTCTATACCCTACACTCTACACTCTATAAACTACACTCTATACCCTACACTCTACACTCTATACCCTACGCTCTATACCATACACACTATACCCTACACTCTATACCCTACACTCTATACGCTACACTCTACACTCTATACCCTACATTCTATACTCTATACCCTACACTCTATACCCTACACTCTATACCATACACTCTATACCCTACACTCTACACTCTATACCCTACACTCTATACCCTATACTCTATACCCTACACTCTGCACTCTGTACCCTACACTCTACACTCTATACTCTACACTCTACAACATACACTCTATACCCTACACTCTATACCCTACACTCTATACCCTACACTCTACACACTATACCCTACACTCTATACCATACACTCTACACCCTACACTCTATACCCTACACTCTATACCCTACACTCTACATTCTATACCCTACACTCTATACTATACACTCTATACCCTACACTCTACACTCTATACCCTACACTCTATACCATACACTCTATACCCTACACTCTATGCCCTACACTCTAATCTCCATACCATACACTCTATACCCTACACTTTATAACATACATTCTACACCCTACACTCTATACCATACACTCTATACCATACACTCTACACTCTATACCATACACTCGATACCCTACACTCTACACTTTATACCCTACACACTATACCCTACACTCTATACCCTACACTCTATACCCTACACGCTATACCCTACACTCTATACCCTACACTCTATACCCTACACTCTACACTCTATACCCTACACTCTATACCATACACTCTATACCCTACACTCTACACTCTATACCCTACACTCTATACCATACACTCTATACCATACACTCTATGCCCTACACTCTAATCTCCATACCATACACTCTATACCCTACACTCTATAACATACATTCTACACCCTACACTCTATACCATACACTCTATACCCTACACTCTACACTCTATACCATACACTCTATACCCTACACGCTACACTCTATACCCTAAACTCTACACCCTACACTCTATACCCTACACTCTATACCCTACACTGTATACCCTACACTCTATACCCTACACTATACACGCTATACCCTACACTCTATACCCTACACTCTATACCATACACTCTATACCATACACTCTATCCCCTACACTCTATACCATACACTCTACACTCTATACCCTACACTCTATACCGTACACTCTGCACTCTATACCCTACACTCTACACCCTACACTCTACACTCTATACCCTACACTCTACACTCTATACCCTACACTCTATACCCTACACTCTACACTCTATACCCTACACTCTACACTCTATACCCTACACTCTATACATTACAATCTATACCATACACTCTATACCATACACTCTATACCCTACATTCTATACCTCACACTCTACACTCTATCCCCTGCACTCTATACCATACACCCTACACTCTATACCATACACTCTGTACCTTACACTCTAAACTCTATACCCTACACTCTATACCCTACACTCTATACCCTACACCCTACGATCTATACCCTACACTCTATACCCTACACTCTACACTCTATACCCTACACTCTATTCCATACACTCTATACCCTACATTCTATACCCTACACTCTACACTCTATACCATACACTCTACACTTTACACTCTATACCCTACACTCTATACCCTACACTCTATACTCTATACCCTACACTCTATACTCTATACCCTACACTCTATACCGTACATTCTACACTCTATACCCTACACTCTATACCCTACACTCTAATCCCTACACTCTACACTCTATACCCTACACTCTATACCCTACACTCTATACCCTACACTCCACACTCTATACCCTACACTCTATACCATACACTCTATACCCTACACTCTACACTCTATTCCCTACACTCTATACCATACACTCTATACCCTACACTCATTACCCTACACTATACACTCTGTACCCTACACAATATAACCTACACTCTATAACCTACACTTTATACCCTACACTCTATACCTTACACTCTATACCCTACACTCTACACCCTACACTCTACACTCTATACCCTACACTCTATAACCTACACTCTATATCCTACACTCTTTACCCTACTCTCTACACTTTATACCCTACACTCTACACTCTATACCCTACACTCTATGCCCTACACTCTACACTCTATACCCTACACTCTACACTCTATTCCCTACACTCTATACCATACTCTCTATACCCTACACTCTTTACCCTACAATATACACTCTATACCCTACACTCTACACTCTATACCATACACTCTATACCCTACACTCTACACTCTATACCCTACAATCTATACCCTACACTCTATACCCTACACTCTAAACCCTACACTCTATACCCTACACTCTACACTCTATACCCTACACTCTATACCATACACTCTATACCCTACACTCTATACCCTACACTCTATACCCTACACTCTACACTCTATAACCTACACTCTATAACATACACTTTATACCCTACACTCTATACCTTACACTCTATACCCTACACTCTACACCCTACACTCTACACTCTATACCCTACACTCTATAACCTACACTCTATACCCTACACTCTATACCCTACTCTCTACACTTTATACCCTACACTCTACACTCTATAACCTACAATCTACACCCTACACTCTACACTCTATACCCTACACTCTATAACCTACACTCTATACCCTACACTCTATACCCTACTCTCTACACTTTATACCCTACACTCTACACTCTATACCCTACACTCTATACCCTACACTCTACACCCTACACTCTACACTCTATACCCTACACTCTATAACCTACACTCTATACCCTACACTCTATACCCTAATCTCTACACTTTATACCCTACACTCTACACTCTATACCCTACACTCTATACCCTACACTCTACACTCTATACCCTACACTCTATACCCTACACCCTACACTCTATACCCTACACTCTACACTCTATACCCTACTCTCTAAACCCTACACTCTATACCCTACACTCTACACTCTATACCCTACACTCTATACCCTACACTCTATACCCTACACTCTATACCCTACACTCTTCACCCTACACTTTATAGCTTACACTCTATACCCTACACTCTATACCATTCACTCTATACCCTACACTCTATACCCTACACTCTATACCCTACACTCTACACTCTACACCATACACTCTATTATAGATCTCAAGGCAGGGTATACATCACAAATAAATCAAAATAAATAAATAAGAATGTCAAACTATATGCGTTACCTACTAGTGCCTGATCTGTAACCCATATGGACACAAATTGTGGGACAATTCGGAGGTATATAAGCAAAAAGAAAAGAAGAAACAAACCGAACTCAAGCCCAAATCAAGTTAATAAATATTTATTGAAGGGTAGAGTACACCATGTGGTGACGAAGGCTGACGCCGAAACGCGCGTCGGGGACTGGCACATCCAGGAGACGATCTGTTCAGGTATTTGCGGCTTGAGTCCATGTACTTATATCTATATTATTGGAGTTCATTTGTACCAACATCTCAGCGCATTTACCTAGATCCGGTTACCCTATTTTTTGTCACAGCAGCTGCTTATCCTTTATATATTGCTACTTAATATACACGCACATGGGTTTAAAATATGCATGCACTATACGCACTTTAGTTTTTAAACTGGTCTCATAATATCTCCCAATACGGTATATCTATCTTATTTTCTACTGCGTATGCACATGTGTGTATGTATATTTATTTATTTATTTACTCATTTATTTATATATATATAGCAATATTCTATTATTTGATTCTTTATCTTTTTGGGGCCACACTCATTTTGTGCGACTATTTGAATATTTTGTTTCGTCTCCTGGCTTTTGTGCCTTTCTTTTGGTTTCATTTTCCCCCCCTACCACATGGTGTACTCTACCCTTCAATAAATATTTATTAACTTGATTTGGGCTTGAGTTCGGTTTGTTTCTTCTTTTCTTTTTACCATACACTCTATACCCTACCCTCTATACCTTACACTTTATACCCTACACTCTACACATTATACCCTACACTATATACCCTACACTCTACACCCTACACTCTATACCATACACTCTATACCCTACACTCTATACCCTACACTCTACACTCTATACCCTACACTCTACACTCTACACCCTACACTCTACACTTTACACTTTATACCCTACACTCTATACCCTACACTCTATACCTACACTCTACACTTTATCCCCTACACTCTATACCCTACACTCTATACCCTACACTCTATACCCTACACGCTATACCCTACACTCTATACCCTACACTCTATACCCTACACTCTATACCCTACACTCTACACCCTACACTCCATACCCTACACCCTATACCCTACACTCCATACCCTACACTCTACACCCTACACTCTATACCCTACACTCTATACCCTACACTCTATACCCTACGCCCTATACCCTACACTCTACACTCTATACCCTACACTCTATACCATGCACTCTATACCCTACACTCTATACCCTACACTCTATACCCTACACTCTACACTCTATCACCTACACTCTATAACATACACTTTATACCCTACACTCTATACCTTACACTCTATACCCTACACTCTACACCCTACACTCTACACTCTATACCCTACACTCTATAACCTACACTCTATATCCTACACTCTTTACCCTACTCTCTACACTTTATACCCTACACTCTACACTCTATACCCTACACTCTATGCCCTACACTCTACACTCTATACCCTACACTCTACACTCTATTCCCTACACTCTATACCATACTCTCTATACCCTACACTCTTTACCCTACAATATACACTCTATACCCTACACTCTACACTCTATACCATACACTCTATACCCTACACTCTACACTCTATACCCTACAATCTATACCCTACACTCTATACCCTACACTCTAAACCCTACACTCTATACCCTACACTCTACACTCTATACCCTACACTCTATACCATACACTCTATACCCTACACTCTATACCCTACACTCTATACCCTACACTCTACACTCTATAACCTACACTCTATAACATACACTTTATACCCTACACTCTATACCTTACACTCTATACCCTACACTCTACACCCTACACTCTACACTCTATACCCTACACTCTATAACCTACACTCTATACCCTACACTCTATACCCTACTCTCTACACTTTATACCCTACACTCTACACTCTATAACCTACAATCTACACCCTACACTCTACACTCTATACCCTACACTCTATAACCTACACTCTATACCCTACACTCTATACCCTACTCTCTACACTTTATACCCTACACTCTACACTCTATACCCTACACTCTATACCCTACACTCTACACCCTACACTCTACACTCTATACCCTACACTCTATACCCTAATCTCTACACTTTATACCCTACACTCTACACTCTATACCCTACACTCTATACCCTACACTCTACACTCTATACCCTACACTCTATACCCTACACCCTACACTCTATACCCTACACTCTACACTCTATACCCTACTCTCTAAACCCTACACTCTATACCCTACACTCTACACTCTATACCCTACACTCTATACCCTACACTCTATACCCTACACTCTATACCCTACACTCTTCACCCTACACTTTATAGCTTACACTCTATACCCTACACTCTATACCATTCACTCTATACCCTACACTCTATACCCTACACTCTATACCCTACACTCTACACTCTACACCATACACTCTATTATAGATCTCAAGGCAGGGTATACATCACAAATAAATCAAAATAAATAAATAAGAATGTCAAACTATATGCGTTACCTACTAGTGCCTGATCTGTAACCCATATGGACACAAATTGTGGGACAATTCGGAGGTATATAAGCAAAAAGAAAAGAAGAAACAAACCGAACTCAAGCCCAAATCAAGTTAATAAATATTTATTGAAGGGTAGAGTACACCATGTGGTAGGGGGGGAAAATGAAACCAAAAGAAAGGCACAAAAGCCAGGAGACGAAACAAAATATTCAAATAGTCGCACAAAATGAGTGTGGCCCCAAAAAGATAAAGAATCAAATAATAGAATATTGCTATATATATATAAATAAATGAGTAAATAAATAAATAAATATACATACACACATGTGCATACGCAGTAGAAAATAAGATAGATATACCGTATTGGGAGATATTATGAGACCAGTTTAAAAACTAAAGTGCGTATAGTGCATGCATATTTTAAACCCATGTGCGTGTATATTAAGTAGCAATATATAAAGGATAAGCAGCTGCTGTGACAAAAAATAGGGTAACTGGATCTAGGTAAATGCGCTGAGATGTTGGTACAAATGAACTCCAATAATATAGATATAAGTACATGGACTCAAGCCGCAAATACCTGAACAGATCGTCTCCTGGATGTGCCAGTCCCCGACGCGCGTTTCGGCGTCAGCCTTCGTCCCCCTGACGAAGGCTGACGCCGAAACGCGCGTCGGGGACTGGCACATCCAGGAGACGATCTGTTCAGGTATTTGCGGCTTGAGTCCATGTACTTATATCTATATTATTGGAGTTCATTTGTACCAACATCTCAGCGCATTTACCTAGATCCGGTTACCCTATTTTTTGTCACAGCAGCTGCTTATCCTTTATATATTGCTACTTAATATACACGCACATGGGTTTAAAATATGCATGCACTATACGCACTTTAGTTTTTAAACTGGTCTCATAATATCTCCCAATACGGTATATCTATCTTATTTTCTACTGCGTATGCACATGTGTGTATGTATATTTATTTATTTATTTACTCATTTATTTATATATATATAGCAATATTCTATTATTTGATTCTTTATCTTTTTGGGGCCACACTCATTTTGTGCGACTATTTGAATATTTTGTTTCGTCTCCTGGCTTTTGTGCCTTTCTTTTGGTTTCATTTTCCCCCCCTACCACATGGTGTACTCTACCCTTCAATAAATATTTATTAACTTGATTTGGGCTTGAGTTCGGTTTGTTTCTTCTTTTCTTTTTACCATACACTCTATACCCTACCCTCTATACCTTACACTTTATACCCTACACTCTACACATTATACCCTACACTATATACCCTACACTCTACACCCTACACTCTATACCATACACTCTATACCCTACACTCTATACCCTACACTCTACACTCTATACCCTACACTCTACACTTTACACTTTATACCCTACACTCTATACCCTACACTCTATACCTACACTCTACACTTTATCCCCTACACTCTATACCCTACACTCTATACCCTACACTCTATACCCTACACGCTATACCCTACACTCTATACCCTACACTCTATACCCTACACTCTATACCCTACACTCTACACCCTACACTCCATACCCTACACCCTATACCCTACACTCCATACCCTACACTCTACACCCTACACTCTATACCCTACACTCTATACCCTACACTCTATACCCTACACCCTATACCCTACACTCTACACTCTATACCCTACACTCTATACCATACACTCTATACCCTACACTCTATACCCTACACTCTATACCCTACACTCTACACTCTATAACCTACACTCTATAACATACACTTTATACCCTACACTCTATACCTTACACTCTATACCCTACACTCTACACCCTACACTCTACACTCTATACCCTACACTCTATAACCTACACTCTATACCCTACACTCTATACTATATACCCTACACTCTATACCGTACATTCTACACTCTATACTCTACACTCTATACCCTACACTCTAATCCCTACACTCTACACTCTATACCCTACACTCTATACCCTACACTCTATACCCTACACTCTACACTCTATACCCTACACTCTATACCATACACTCTATTCCCTACACTCTACACTCTATTCCCTACACTCTATACCATACACTCTAAACCCTACACTCATTACCCTACACTATACACTCTGTACCCTACACTATATAACCTACACTCTATAACCTACACTTTATACCCTACACTCTATACCTTACACTCTATACCCTACACTCTACACCCTACACTCTACACTCTATACCCAACACTCTATAACCTACACTCTATATCCTACACTCTTTACCCTACTCTCTACACTTTATACCCTACACTCTACACTCTATACCCTACACTCTATGCCCTACACTCTACACTCTATACCCTACACTCTACACTCTATTCCCTACACTCTACACCATACTCTCTATACCCTACACTCTTTACCCTACAATATACACTCTATACCCTACACTCTACACTCTATACCATACACTCTATACCCTACACTCTATACCCTACACTCTACACTCTATACCCTACAATCTATACCCTACACTCTATACCCTACACTCTAAACCCTACACTCTATACCCTACACTCTACACTCTATACCCTACACTCTATACCATACACTCTATACCCTACACTCTATACCCTACACTCTATACCCTACACTCTACACCCTACACTCTACACTCTATACCCTACACTCTATAACCTACACTCTATACCCTACACTCTATAACATACACTTTATACCCTACACTCTATACCTTACACTCTATACCCTACACTCTACACCCTACACTCTACACTCTATACCCTACACTCTATAACCTACACTCTATACCCTACACTCTATACCCTACTCTCTACACTTTATACCCTACACTCTATACCCTACTCTCTACACTTTATACCCTACACTCTACACTCTATAACCTACAATCTACACCCTACACTCTACACTCTATACCCTACACTCTATAACCTACACTCTATACCCTACACTCTATACCCTACTCTCTACACTTTATACCCTACACTCTACACTCTATACCCTACACTCTATACCCTACACTCTACACCCTACACTCTACACTCCATACCCTACACTCTATAACCTACACTCTATACCCTACACTCTATACCCTAATCTCTACACTTTATACCCTACACTCTACACTCTATACCCTACACTCTATACCCTACACTCTACACTCTATACCCTACACTCTATACCCTACACCCTACACTCTATACCCTACACTCTACACTCTATACCATACTCTCTAAACCCTACACTCTATACCCTACACTCTACACTCTATACCCTACACTCTATACCCTACACTCTATACCCTACACTCTAAACCCTACACTCTTCACCCTACACTTTATAGCTTACACTCTATACCCTACACTCTATACCATTCACTCTATACCCTACACTCTATACCCTACACTCTATACCCTACACTCTACACCATACACTCTATACCCTACCCTCTATACCTTACACTCTATACCCTACACATTATACCCTACACTATATACCCTACACTCTACACTCTATACCCTACACTCTATACCATACACTCTATACCCTACACTCTATACCCTACACTCTACACTCTATACCCTACACTCTACACTCTACACCCTACACTCTACACTTTACACTTTATACCCTACACTCTATACCCTACACTCTATACCTACACTCTACACTTTATCCCCTACACTCTATACCCTACACTCTATACCCTACACTCTATACCCTACACGCTATACCCTACACTCTATACCCTACACTCTATACCCTACACTCTATACCCTACACTCTACACCCTACACTCCATACCCTACAGCCTATACCCTACAGTCTATACCCTACACTCTACACCATACACTCTACACCCTACACTCTATACCATACACTCTATACCCTACACTCTACACTCTACACCATACACTCTATACCCTACCCTCTATACCTTACACTCTATACCCTACACATTATACCCTACACTATATACCCTACACTCTACACTCTATACCCTACACTCTATACCATACACTCTATACCCTACACTCTATACCCTACACTCTACACTCTATACCCTACACTCTACACTCTACACCCTACACTCTACACTTTACACTTTATACCCTACACTCTATACCCTACACTCTATACCTACACTCTACACTTTATCCCCTACACTCTATACCCTACACTCTATACCCTACACTCTATACCCTACACGCTATACCCTACACTCTATACCCTATACTCTATACCCTACACTCTATACCCTACACTCTACACCCTACACTCCATACCCTACAGCCTATACCCTACAGTCTATACCCTACACCATACACTCTACACCCTACACTCTATACCATACACTCTATACCCTACACTCTACACTCTGTACCCTACACTCTATACCCTACACTCTATACCCTACACTCTACACTCTATACCCTACACTCTATACCCTACACTCTAATCCCTACACTCTATACCCTACACTCTATACCCTACACTCTATACCATACACTCTATATCCTACACTCTATACCCTACACTCTACACTCTATTCCATGCACTCTATACCCTACACTCTATACCCTACACTCTACACTCTATACCCTACACTCTACACTCTACACTCTATACCCTACACTCTATACCATACACTCTATACTCTATACCCTACACTCTATACCCTACACTCTACACTTTATGCCCTACACTCTATGCCCTACACTCTAATCACTACACTCTACACTCTATACCCTACACTCCATACCCTACACACTATACCCTACACTCTACACTCTATACCCTACACTCTATACCCTACACTCTATACCCTACATTCTATACCCTACACTCTATACCCTACACTCTACACTCTATACACTACACTCTATACCCTACACTCTATACCCTACACTCTATACCCTACACTCTACACTCTATACCCTTCACTCTATACCATACACTCTATACCCTACACTCTACACTCGATACGCTACACTCTATACCCTACACTCTACACTCTATACACTACACTCTATACCCTACACTCTATACCCTACACTCTATACCCTACACTCTATACCCTTCACTCTATACCATACATACTATACCCTACACTCTACACTCTATACGCTACACTCTATACCCTACACTCTATACCCTACACTCTACACTCTATACCCTACACTCTATACCATACACTCTATACTCTACACTCTATACCCTACACTCTATACCCTACACTCTAAACCCTACACTCTACACTCTATAACCTACACTCTATACCCTACACTCTATACCCTACACTCTATACCATACACTCCATACCCTCCACTCTATACCCTACACTCTACACTCTATAACCTACACTCTATACCATACACTCTATACCCTACACTCTATACCCGACACTCTATACCCTACACTATACACTCTATACCCTACACTCTACACTCTACGCTGTATACCATACACTCTATACCCTACACTCTATACCCTACACTCTACACTCTATACCCAACACTCTATACCCTACACTCTATACCCTACACCCTACGCTCTATACCCTACACTCTATACCCTAAACTCTACACTCTATACCCTACACTCTATTCCATACACTCTATACCCTACACTCTATACCATACACTCTACACTCTATACCCTACACTCTACACTTTACACTCTATACCCTACACTCTACACTTTATCCCCTACACTCTATACCCTACACTCTATACCCTATACTCTATACCCTACACGCTATACCCTACACTCTATACCCTACACTCTATACCCTACACTCTATACCCTACACTCTACACCCTACACTCCATACCCTACACCCTATACCCTACACTCTATACCCTACACTCTACACCCTACACTCTATACCCTACACTCTATTCCCTACACGCTGTACCCTACACTCTACACTCTATACCCTACACTCTATACCCTACACTCTATACCATACACTCTATACCATACACTCTATCCCCTACACTCTATACCATACACTCTACACTCTATACCCTACACTGTATACCCTACACTCTAAACTCTATACCCTACACTCTATACCCTACACTCTACACTCTATACCCTACACTCTACACTCTATACCCTACACTCTATACCCTACAATCTATAACATACACTCTATACCATACACTCTATACCATACACTCTATCCCCTACACTCTATACCATACACTCTACACTCTATACCCTACACTCTATACCCTACACTCTACACTCTATACCCCACACTCTATACCCTACACTCTACACTCTATACCCTACACTCTATACCCTACACTCTATACCATACACTCTATGCCATACACTCTATCACCTACACTCTATCCCATACACTCTACACTCTATACCCTACACTCTACACTCTATATCCTACACTCTACACCCTACACTCTATACCATACACTCTATACCCTACACTCTACACTCTATACCCTACACTCTATACCCTACACTCTATACCCTACACTCTACACTCTACACTCCATACCCTACACCCTATACCCTAAACTCTATACCCTACACTCTACACCCTACACTCTATACCCTACACTCTATTCCCTACACTCTGTACCCTACACTCTACACTCTATACCCTACACTCTATACCCTACACTCTATACCATACACTCTATACCATACACTCTATCCCCTACACTCTATACCATACACTCTACACTCTATACCCTACACTGTATACCCTACACTCTAAACTCTATACCCTACACTCTATACCCTACACTCTACACTCTATACCCTACACTCTACACTCTATACCCTACACTCTATACCCTACAATCTATAACATACACTCTATACCATACACTCTATACCATACACTCTATCCCCTACACTCTATACCATACACTCTACACTCTATACCCTACACTCTATACCCTACACTCTACACTCTATACCCCACACTCTATACCCTACACTCTACACTCTATACCCTACACTCTATACCCTACACTCTATACCATACACTCTATGCCATACACTCAATCACCTACACTCTATCCCATACACTCTACACTCTATACCCTACACTCTACACTCTATATCCTACACTCTACACCCTACACTCTATACCATACACTCTATACCCTACACTCTACACTCTATACCCTACACTCTATACCCTACACTCTATACCCTACACCCTACGCTCTATACCCTACACTCTATACCCTACACTCTATTCCCTACACTCTGTACCCTACACTCTACACTCTATACCCTACACTCTATACCATACACTCTATACCATACACTCTATCCCCTACACTCTATACCATACACTCTACACTCTATACCCTACACTGTATACCCTACACTCTAAACTCTATACCCTACACTCTATACCCTACACTCTACACTCTATACCCTACACTCTACACTCTATACCCTACACTCTATACCCTACAATCTATAACATACACTCTATACCATACACTCTATACCATACACTCTATCCCCTACACTCTATACCATACACTCTACACTCTATACCCTACACTCTATACCCTACACTCTACACTCTATACCCCACACTCTATACCCTACACTCTACACTCTATACCGTACACTCTATACCCTACACTCTATACCATACACTCTATGCCATACACTCAATCACCTACACTCTATCCCATACACTCTACACTCTATACCCTACACTCTACACTCTATATCCTACACTCTACACCCTACACTCTATACCATACACTCTATACCCTACACTCTACACTCTATACCCTACACTCTATACCCTACACTCTATACCCTACACCCTACGCTCTATACCCTACACTCTATACCCTACACTCTAATCCCTACACTCTACACTCTATACCCTACACTCTATACCCTACACTCTATACCATACACTCTATATCCTACACTCTATACTCTACACTCTATTCCATGCACTCTATACCCTACACTCTATACCCTACACTCTACACTCTACACTCTATACCCTACACTCTATACCCTACACTCTACACCCTACACTCTATACCCTACACTCTATACCCTACACTCTATACCCTACACTCTATACCCTACACTTTACATTCTATACCCTACACTCTATACCCTACACTCTATACCATACACTCTAAACCATACACACTATCCCCTACACTCTATACCATACACTCTACACTCTATACCCTACACTGTATACCCTACACTCTAATCTCTATACCCTACACTCTATACCCTACACTCTACCCTCTATACCCTACACTGTACACTCTATACCCTACACTCTATACCCTACAATCTATAACATACACTCTATACCATACACTCTATCCCCTACACTCTATACCATACACTCTACACTCTATACCCTACACTCTATACCCTACACTCTACACTCTATACCCTACACTCTATACCTTACACTCTACACTCTATACCCTACACTCTATACCCTACACTCTATACCATACACTCTATCCCCTACACTCTATCCCATACACTCTACACTCTATACCCTACACTCTACACTTTATACCCTACACTCTACACTCTTTACCCTACACTCTACACCCTACATTCTATACCATACACTCTATACCCTACACTCTACACTCTGTACCCTACACTCTATACCCTACACTCTATACCCTACACTCTACACTCTATACCCTACACTCTATACCCTACACTCTAATCCCTACACTCTACACTCTATACCCTACACTCTATACCCTACACTCTATACCATACACTCTATATCCTACACTCTATACCCTACACTCTACACTCTATTCCATGCACTCTATACCCTACACTCTATACCCTACACTCTACACTCTATACCCTACACTCTACACTCTACACTCTATACCCTACACTCTATACCATACACTCTATATTCTATACCCTACACTCTATACCCTACACTCTACACTTTATGCCCTACACTCTATGCCCTACACTCTAATCCCTACACTCTACACTCTATACCCTACACTCTATACCCTACACTCCATACCCTACACACTATACCCTACACTCTACACTCTATACCCTACACTCTATACCTTACACTCTATACCCTACATTCTATACCCTACACTCTATACCCTACACTCTACACTCTATACACTACACTCTATACCCTACACTCTATACCCTACACTCTATACCCTACACTCTATACTCTATACCCTTCACTCTATACCATACACTCTATACCCTACACTCTACACTCGATACGCTACACTCTATACCCTACACTCTATACCCTACACTCTACACTCTACACTCTATACACTACACTCTATACCCTACACTCTATACTCTACACTCTATACCCTATACTCTATACCCTACACTCTATACCCTACACTCTACACTCTATACCCTACACTCTATACCCTACACTCTATACCCTACACTCTATACCATACACTCCATACCCTCCACTTCATACCCTACACTCTACACTCTATAACCTACACTCTATACCATACACTCTATACCCTACACTCTATACCCGACACTCTATACCCTACACTATACACTCTATACCCTACACTCTACACTCTACACTGTATACCATACACTCTATACCCTACACTCTATACCCTACACTCTACACTCTATATCCAACACTCTATACCCTACACTCTATACCCTACACCCTACGCTCTATACCCTACACTCTATACCCTAAACTCTACACTCTATACCCTACACTCTATTCCAAACACTCTATACCCTACACTCTATACCATACACTCTACACTCTATACCCTACACTCTACACTTTACACTCTATACCCTACACTCTATAGCCTACACTCTATACCCTACACTCTATACCCTACACTCTACACTCTATACCCTACATTATATACCCTACACTTTAATCCCTACACTCTACACTCTATACCCTACACTCTATACCTTACACTCTATACCCTACACTGTATACCCTACACTCTACACTCTATACCCTACACTCTATGCACTACACTCTATACCCTACACTCTATACCCTACGATCTATACCCTACACTCTATACTCTACACTCTATACCCTATACTCTATACCCTACACTCTATACCCTACACTCTACACTCTATACCCTACACTCTATACCCTACACTCTATACCCTACACTCTATACCATACACTCCATACCCTCCACTCTATACCCTACACTCTACACTCTATAACCTACACTCTATACCATACACTCTATACCCTACACTCTATACCCGACACTCTATACCCTACACTATACACTCTATACCCTACACTCTACACTCTACACTGTATACCATACACTCTATACCCTACACTCTATACCCTACACTCTACACTCTATATCCAACACTCTATACCCTACACTCTATACCCTACACCCTACGCTCTATACCCTACACTCTATACCCTAAACTCTACACTCTATACCCTACACTCTATTCCAAACACTCTATACCCTACACTCTATACCATACACTCTACACTCTATACCCTACACTCTACACTTTACACTCTATACCCTACACTCTATAGCCTACACTCTATACCCTACACTCTATACCCTACACTCTACACTCTATACCCTACATTATATACCCTACACTTTAATCCCTACACTCTACACTCTATACCCTACACTCTATACCTTACACTCTATACCCTACACTGTATACCCTACACTCTACACTCTATACCCTACACTCTATGCACTACACTCTATACCCTACACTCTATACCCTACACTCTACACTTTATTTCCTACACTCTATACCATACACTCTATGCCCTACACTCTACACTCTATTCCCTACACTCTATACCATACACTCTATACCCTTTACTCTATACCCTACACTGTATAACCTACAATATACACTTTATACCCTACACTCTACACTCTATTCCCTACACTCTATACCATACACTCTATACCCTTTACTCTATACCCTACACTCTATACCCTACACTCTACACTCTATACCCTACACTCTATACCCTACTCTCTACACTCTATACCCTACACTCTATACCCTACACTCTATACCATACACTCTATCCCCTACACTCTATCCCATACACTCTACACTCTATACCCTACACTCTACACTCTATACCCTACACTCTACACTCTATACCCTACACTCTACACCCTACACTCTATACCATACACTCTATACCCTACACTCTACACTCTGTACCCTACACTCTATACCCTACACTCTATACCCTACACTCTACACTCTATACCCTACACTCTACACCCTACACTCTAATCCCTACACTCTACACTCTATACCCTACACTCTATACCCTACACTCTATACCATACACTCTATATCCTACACTCTATACCCTACACTCTACACTCTATTCCATGCACTCTATACCCTACACTCTATACCCTACACTCTACACTCTATATCCTACACTCTACACTCTACACTCTATACCCTACACTCTACACTCTATATCCTACACTCTACACTCTACACTCTATACCCTACACTCTATACTCTATACCCTACACTCTATACCCTACACTCTACACTTTATGCCCTACACTCTATACCCTACACTCTACACTCTATATCCTACACTCTACACTCTACACTCTATACCCTACACTCTATACCATACACTCTATACTCTATACCCTACACTCTATACCCTACACTCTACACTTTATGCCCTACACTCTATGCCCTACACTCTAATCCCTACACTCTACACTCTATACCCTACACTCCATACCCTACACACTATACCCTACACTCTACACTCTATACCCTACACTCTATACCCTACACTCTATACCCTACATTCTATACCCTACACTCTATACCCTACACTCTACACTCTATACACTACACTCTATACCCTACACTCTATACCCTACACTCTATACCCTACACTCTACACTCTATACCCTTCACTCTATACCATACACTCTATACCCTACACTCTACACTCGATATGCTACACTCTATACCCTACACTCTATACCCTACACTCTACACTCTACACTCTATACCCTACACTCTATACCCTACACTCTACACTCTATACCCTACACTCTATACCCTACACTCTAATCCCTACACTCTACACTCTATACCCTACACTCTATACCCTACACTCTATACCATACACTCTATATCCTACACTCTATACCCTACACTCTACACTCTATTCCATGCACTCTATACCCTACACTCTATACCCTACACTCTACACTCTATATCCTACACTCTACACTCTACACTCTATACCCTGCACTCTATACCATACACTCTATACTCTATACCCTACACTCTATACCCTACACTCTACACTTTATGCCCTACACTCTATGCCCTACACTCTAATCCCTACACTCTACACTCTATACCCTACACTCCATACCCTACACACTATACCCTACACTCTACACTCTATACCCTACACTCTATACCCTACACTCTATACCCTACATTCTATACCCTACACTCTATACCCTACACTCTACACTCTATACACTACACTCTATACCCTACACTCTATACCCTACACTCTATACCCTACACTCTACACTCTATACCCTTCACTCTATACCATACACTCTATACCCTACACTCTACACTCGATACGCTACACTCTATACCCTACACTCTATACCCTACACTCTACACTCTACACTCTATACCCTACACTCTATACCCTACACTCTACACTCTATACCCTACACTCTATACCCTACACTCTATACCCTACACTCTATACCATACACTCCATACCCTCCACTCTATACCCTACACTCTACACTCTATAACCTACACTCTATACCATACACTCTATACCCTACACTCTATACCCGACACTCTATACCCTACACTATACACTCTATACCCTACACTCTACACTCTACACTGTATACCATACACTCTATACCCTACACTCTATACCCTACACTCTACACTCTATATCCAACACTCTATACCCTACACTCTATATCCTACACTCTACGCTCTATACCCTACACTCTATACCCTAAACTCTACACTCTATACCCTACACTCTATTCCAAACACTCTATACCCTACACTCTATACCATACACTCTACACTCTATACCCTACACTCTACACTTTACACTCTATACCCTACACTCTATAGCCTACACTCTATACCCTACACTCTATACCCTACACTCTACACTCTATACCCTACATTATATACCCTACACTTT
This sequence comes from Ranitomeya imitator, assembly GCF_032444005.1. Classification (NCBI taxonomy): domain Eukaryota; kingdom Metazoa; phylum Chordata; class Amphibia; order Anura; family Dendrobatidae; genus Ranitomeya; species Ranitomeya imitator. Next base: position 297,041,230 of record NC_091284.1, read on the forward strand.
AATCCCTACACTCTACACTCTATACCCTACACTCTATACCCTACACTGTATACCCTACACTCTACACTCTATACCCTACACTCTATGCACTACACTCTATACCCTACACTCTATACCCTGCACTCTACACTTTATACCCTACACTCTATACCATACACTCTATGCCCTACACTCTACACTGTATTCCCTACACTCTATACCATACACTCTATACCCTTTACTCTATACCCTACACTCTATAACCTACAATATACACTCTATACCCTACACTCTACACTCTATTCCCTACACTCTATACCATACACTCTATACCCTTTACTCTATACCCTACACTCTATAACCTACACTATACACTCTATACCCTACACTCTACACTCTATACCATACACTCTATACCCTACACTCTATACCCTACACTTTACACTCTATACCCTACAATCTATACCCTACACTCTATACCATACACTCTATACCCTACACTCTATGCCCTACACTCTATAACATACACTCTATACCCTACACTCTATACCTTACACTCTATACCCTACACTCTACACCCTACACTCTATACCCTACACTCTATACCCTACACGCTATACCATACACTCTACACTATATACCCTACAATCTATACCCTACACTCTACACTCTATACCCTACACTCTATACCCTACACTCTACACTCTATACCCTACGCTCTATACCATACACTCTATACCCTACACTTTATACCATACACACTATACCCTACACTCTATACCCTACACTCTATACTCTACACTCTATACGCTACACTCTACACTCTATACCCTACACTCTATACTCTACACTCTATACCCTACACTCTATACCCTATACTCTATACCATACACTCTATACCCTACACTCTACACTCTATACCCTACACTCTATACCCTACACTCTATTCCCTACACTCTACACTCTATACTCTACACTCTACAACATACACTCTATACCCTACACTCTATACCCTACACTCTACACACTATACCCTACACTCTATACCATACACTCTATACCCTTTACTCTATACCCTACACTCTATAACCTACACTATACACTCTATACCCTACACTCTACACTCTATTCCCTACACTCTATACCATACACTCTATACCCTTTACTCTATACCCTACACTCTATAACCTACACTATACACTCTATAGCCTACACTTTACACTCTATACCCTACAATCTATACCCTATACTCTATACCCTACACTCTATACCCTACACTCTATACCATACACTCTATACCCTACACTCTATACCCTACACTCTATACCCTAAACTCTACACTCTATACCCTACATTATATACCCTACACTTTAATCCCTACACTCTACACTCTATACCCTACACTCTATACCCTACACTCTATACCCTACACTGTATACCCTACACTCTATAACCTACAATATACACTCTATACCCTACACTCTACACTCTATTCCCTACACTCTATACCATACACTCTATACCCTTTACTCTATACCCTACACTCTATAACCTACACTATACACTCTATACCCTACACTCTACACTCTATACCATACACTCTATACCCTACACTCTATACCCTACACTTTACACTCTATACCCTACAATCTATACCCTACACTCTATACCATACACTCTATACCCTACACTCTATGCCCTACACTCTATAACATACACTCTATACCCTACACTCTATACCTTACACTCTATACCCTACACTCTACACCCTACACTCTATACCCTACACTCTATACCCTACACGCTATACCATACACTCTACACTATATACCCTACAATCTATACCCTACACTCTACACTCTATACCCTACACTCTATACCCTACACTCTACACTCTATACCCTACGCTCTATACCATACACTCTATACCCTACACTTTATACCATACACACTATACCCTACACTCTATACCCTACACTCTATACTCTACACTCTATACGCTACACTCTACACTCTATACCCTACACTCTATACTCTACACTCTATACCCTACACTCTATACCCTATACTCTATACCATACACTCTATACCCTACACTCTACACTCTATACCCTACACTCTATACCCTACACTCTATTCCCTACACTCTACACTCTATACTCTACACTCTACAACATACACTCTATACCCTACACTCTATACCCTACACTCTACACACTATACCCTACACTCTATACCATACACTCTATACCCTTTACTCTATACCCTACACTCTATAACCTACACTATACACTCTATACCCTACACTCTACACTCTATTCCCTACACTCTATACCATACACTCTATACCCTTTACTCTATACCCTACACTCTATAACCTACACTATACACTCTATAGCCTACACTTTACACTCTATACCCTACAATCTATACCCTATACTCTATACCCTACACTCTATACCCTACACTCTATACCATACACTCTATACCCTACACTCTATACCCTACACTCTATACCCTAAACTCTACACTCTATACCCTACATTATATACCCTACACTTTAATCCCTACACTCTACACTCTATACCCTACACTCTATACCCTACACTCTATACCCTACACTGTATACCCTACACTCTACACTCTATACCCTACACTCTATGCACTACACTCTATACCCTACACTCTATACCCTACACTCTACACTTTATACCCTACACTCTATACCATACACTCTATGCCCTACACTCTACATTCTATTCCCTACACTCTATACCATACACTCTATACCCTTTACTCTATACCCTACACTCTATAACCTACAATATACACTCTATACCCTACACTCTACACTCTATTCCCTACACTCTATACCATACACTCTATACCCTTTACTCTATACCCTACACTCTATAACCTACACTATACACTCTATACCCTACACTCTACACTCTATACCATACACTCTATACCCTACACTCTATACCCTACACTTTACACTCTATACCCTACAATCTATACCCTACACTCTATACCCTACACTCTATACCCTACACTCTATACCATACACTCTATACCCTACACTCTATGCCCTACACTCTATAACATACACTCTATACCCTACACTCTATACCTTACACTCTATACCCTACACTCTACACCCTAAACTCTACACTCTATACCCTACACTCTATACCCTACACGCTATACCATACACTCTACACTATATACCCTACACTCTATACCCTACACTCTACACTCTATACCCTACACTCTATACCCTACACTCTACACTCTATACCCTACGCTCTATACCATACACTCTATACCCTACACTCTATACCATACACACTATACCCTACACTCTATACCCTACACTCTATACTCTACACTCTATACGCTACACTCTACACTCTATACCCTACACTCTATACTCTACACTCTATACCCTACACTCTATACCCTACACTCTATACCATACACTCTATACCCTACACTCTACACTCTATACCCTACACTCTATACCCTACACTCTATACCCTACACTCTACACTCTATACTCTACACTCTACAACATACACTCTATACCCTACACTCTATACCCTACACTCTACACACTATACCCTACACTCTATACCATACACTCTATACCCTTTACTCTATACCCTACACTCTATAACCTACACTATACACTCTATACCCTACACTCTACACTCTATTCCCTACACTCTATACCATACACTCTATACCCTTTACTCTATACCCTACACTCTATAACCTACACTACACACTCTATAGCCTACACTTTACACTCTATACCCTACAATCTATACCCTATACTCTATACCCTACACTCTATACCCTACACTCTATACCATACACTCTATACCCTACACTCTATGCCCTACACTCTATAACATACACTCTATACCCTACACTCTATACCTTACACTCTATACCCTACACTCTACACCCTACACTCTACACTCTATACCCTACACTCTATACCCTACACTCTATACCATACACTCTACACTATATACCCTACTCTCTATACCCTACACTCTACACTCTATACCCTACATTCTATACCCTACACTCTACACTCTATACCCTACGCTCTATACCATACACTCTATACCCTACACTCTATACCATACACACTATACCCTACACTCTATACCCTACACTCTATACCTTACACTCTATACACTAAACTCTACACTCTATACCCTACACTCTATACTCTACACTCTATAACCTACACTCTATACCCTACACTCTATACCATACACTCTATATCCTACACTCTACACTCTATACCCTACACTCTATACCCTACACTCTATACCCTACACTCTACACTCTATACTCTACACTCTACAACATACACTTTATACTCTACACTCTATACCCTACACTCTACACACTATACCCTACACTCTATACCATACACTCTATACCCTTTACTCTATACCCTACACTCTATAACCTACACTATACACTCTATACCCTACACTCTACACTCTATTCCCTACACTCTATACCATACACTCTATACCCTTTACTCTATACCTTACACTCTATAACCTACACTATACACTCTATTCCCTACACTCTACACTCTATACCATACACTCTATACCCTACACTCTATACCCTACACTCTACACTCTATACCCTACAATCTATACCCTACACTCTATATCCTACACTCTATACCCTACACTCTATACCATACACTTTATACCCTACACTCTATGCCCTACACTCTATAACATACACTCTATACCCTACACTCTACACCTTACACTCTATACCCTACACTCTACACCCTACACTCTACACTCTATACCCTACACTCTATACCCTACACTCTATACCATACACTCTACACTATATACCCTACACTCTATACCCTACACTCTACACTCTATACCCTACACTCTATACCCTACACTCTACACTCTATACCCTACGCTCTATACCATACAATCTATACCCTACACTCTATACCATACACACTATACCCTACACTCTATACCCTACACTCTATACCCTACACTCTATACGCTACACTCTTCACTCTATACCCTACACTCTATACTCTACACTCTATACCCTACACTCTATACCCTACATTCTATACCATACACTCTATACCCTACACTCTACACTCTATACCGTACACTCTATACCCTACACTCTATACCCTACACTCTACACTCTATACCCTACACTCTACACTCTATACTCTACACTCTACAACATACACTCTATACCCTACACTCTATACCCTACACTCTATACCCTACACTCTACACACTATACCCTACACTCTATACCATACACTCTACACCCTACACTCTATACCCTACACTCTATACCCTACACTCTACACTCTATACCCTACACTCTATACCATACACTCTATACCCTACACTCTACACTCTATACCCTACACTCTATATAATACACTCTATACCCTACACTCTGCACTTTACACTCTATACCCTACGCTCTATACCCTACACTCTATAACCTACACTTTACACTCTATACCCTACACTCTATACCCTACACTCTATACCCTACACTCTATACCATATACTCTATACCCTACACTCTATACCCTACACTCTACACTCTATATCCTACACTCTATACCCCACACTTTAAACCCTACACTCTATACCCTACACTCTATACCCTACACTCTACACTCTGTACCCTACACTCTATACTATACACTCTATACCGTACACTCTATACCCTACACTCTATACCCTACACTCTACACTCTATACCCTACACTCTACACTCTATACTCTACACTCTACAACATACACTCTATACCCTACACTCTATACCCTACACTCTATACCCTACACTCTACACACTATACCCTACACTCTATACCATACACTCTACACCCTACACTCTATACCCTACACTCTATACCCTACACTCTACACTCTATACCCTACACTCTATACCATACACTCTATACCCTACACTCTACACTCTATACCCTACACTCTATATAATACACTCTATACCCTACACTCTGCACTTTACACTCTATACCCTACGCTCTATACCCTACACTCTATAACCTACACTTTACACTCTATACCCTACACTCTATACCCTACACTCTATACCCTACACTCTATACCATATACTCTATACCCTACACTCTATACCCTACACTCTACACTCTATATCCTACACTCTATACCCCACACTTTAAACCCTACACTCTATACCCTACACTCTATACCCTACACTCTACACTCTGTACCCTACACTCTATACTATACACTCTATACCCTACACTCTACACTTTATACCCTACACTCTATACCATACACTCTATACCCTACACTCTACACTCTATACCCTACACTCTATACCCTACACTCTATACCCTACACTCTACACTCTACACTCTATACCCTACACTCTATACCCTACACTCTATACTCTACACTCTATACCCTACACTCTATACCCTACACTCTATACCCTACACTCTACACTCTATACCCTACACTCTATACCCTACACTCTATACCCTACACTCTATACCCTACACTCCATACCCTCCACTCTATACCCTACACTCTACACTCTATACCCTACACTCTATACCATACACTCTATACCCTACACTCTACACCCGACACTCTATACCCTACACTATACACTCTATACCCTACACTCTACACTGTATACCATTCACTCTATACCCTACACTCTATACCCTACACTCTACACTCTATACACTACACTCTACACCCTACACTCTATACCATACACTCTATACCCTACACTCTACACTCTATACACTACACTCTATACCCTACACTCTATACCCTACACCCTACGCTCTATACCCTACACTCTATACCCTACACTCTACACTCTATACCCTACCCTCTATTCCATACACTATATACCCTACACTCTATACCATACACTCTACACTCTATACCCTACACTCTACAGTTTACACTCTATACCCTACACTCTATAGCCTACACTCTATACCCTACACTCTATACCCTACACTCTACACTCTATACCCTACATTATATACCCTACACTTTAATCCCTACACTCTACACTCTATACCCTACACTCTATACCCTACACTCTATACCCTACACTGTATACCCTACACTCTACACTCTATACCCTACACTCTATGCCCTACACTCTATACCCTACACTCTATACCCTACACTCTACATTCTACACCCTACACTCTATACCATACACACTATGCCCTACACTCTACACTCTATTCCCTACACTCTATACCATACACTCTATACCCTTTACTCTATACCCTACACTCTATAACCTACACTCTGCACTCTATACCCTACACTCTACACTCTATACTCTACACTCTACAACATACACTCTATACCCTACACTCTATACCCTACACTCTATACCCTACACTCTACACACTATACCCTACACTCTATACCATACACTCTACACCCTACGCTCTATACCCTACACTCTATACCCTACACTCTACACTCTATACCCTACACTCTAATCCATATACTCTATACCCTACACTCTATACCCTACACTCTACACTCTATACCATACACTCTACACTTTACACTCTATACCCTACACTCTATACCCTACACTCTATACTCTATACCCTACACTCTATACTCTATACCCTACACTCTATACCATACACTCTATACCCTACACTCTACACTCTATTCCTACACTCTATACCATACACTCTATACCCTACACTCTTTACCCTACACTCTAATCCCTACACTCTACACTCTATACCCTACACTCTATACCCTACACTCTATACCCTACACTCTACACTCTATACCCTACACTCTATACCATACACTCTATACCCTACACTCTACACTCTATTCCCTACACTCTATACCATACACTCTATACCCTACACTCTTTACCCTACACTATACACTCTATACCCTACACTATATAACCTACACTCTATAACCTACACTTTATACCCTACACTCTATACCTTACACTCTATACCCTACACTCTACACCCTACACTCTACACTCTATACCCTACACTCTATAACCTACACTCTATATCCTACACTCTTTACCCTACTCTCTACACTTTATACCCTACACTCTACACTCTATACCGTACACTCTATACCCTACACTCTATACCCTACACTCTACACTCTATACCCTACAATCTATACCCTACACTCTATACCCTACACTCTATACCCTACACTCTATACCATACACTCTATACCCTACACTCTATGCCCTACACTCTATAACATACACTCTATACCCTGCACTCTATACCTTACACTCTATACCCTACACTCTACACCCTACACTCTATACCCTGCACTCTATACCATACTCTACACTATATACCCTACACTCTATTCCCTTACACTCTACACTCTATACCCTACACTCTATACCCTACACTCTACACTCTATACCCTACGCTCTATACCATACACACTATACCCTACACTCTATACCCTACACTCTATACCCTACACTCTATACGCTACACTCTACACTCTATACCCTACATTCTATACTCTATACCCTACACTCTATACCCTACACTCTATACCATACACTCTATACCCTACACTCTACACTCTATACCCTACAGTCTATACCCTATACTCTATACCCTACACTCTGCACTCTATACCCTACACTCTACACTCTATACTCTACACTCTACAACATACACTCTATACCCTACACTCTATACCCTACACTCTATACCCTACACTCTACACACTATACCCTACACTCTATACCATACACTCTACACCCTACACTCTATACCCTACACTCTATACCCTACACTCTACACTCTATACCCTACACTCTATACCATACACTCTATACCCTACACTCTACACTCTATACCCTACACTCTATACCATACACTCTAAACCCTACACTCTATGCCCTACACTCTAATCTCCATACCATACACTCTATACCCTACACTCTATAAAATACATTCTACACCCTACACTCTATACCATACACTCTATACCATACACTCTACACTCTATACCATACACTCTATACCCTACACTCTACACTTTATACCCTACACACTATACCCTACACTCTATACCCTACACTCTATATCTACACGCTATACCCTACACTCTATACCCTACACTCTATACCCTACACTCTACACTCCATACCCTACACTCCATACCATACACTCTATACCCTACACTCTACACTCTATACCCTACACTCTATACCATACACTCTATACCATACACTCTATGCCCTACACTCTAATCCCCATACCATACACTCTATACCCTACACTCTATAACATACATTCTACACCCTACACTCCATACCATACACTCTATACCCTACACTCTACACTCTATACCATACACTCTATACCCTACACGCTACACTCCATACCCTAAACTCTACACCCTACACTCTATACCCTACACTCTATACCCTACACTCTATACCCTACACTCTATACCCTACACTATAAACGCCATACCCTACACTCTATACCCTACACTCTATACCATACACTCTATACCATACACTCTATCCCCTACACTCTATACCATACACTCTACACTCTATACCCTACACTCTATACCGTACACTCTGCACTCTATACCCTACACTCTACACCCTACACTCTACACTCTATACCCTACACTCTACACTCTATACCCTACACTCTATACCCTACACTCTACACTCTATACCCTACACTCTACACTCTATACCCTACACTCTATACATTACAATCTATACCATACACTCTATACCATACACTCTATACCCTACACTCTATACCTCACACTCTACACTCTATCCCCTGCACTCTATACCATACACCCTACACTCTATACCATACACTCTGTGTCTTACACTCTAAACTCTATACCCTACACTCTATACCCTACACTCTATACCCTACACCCTACGCTCTATACCCTACACTCTATACCCTACACTCTACACTCTATACCCTACACTCTAATCCATATACTCTATACCCTACACTCTATACCCTACACTCTACACTCTATACCATACACTCTACACTTTACACTCTATACCCTACACTCTATACCCTACACTCTATACTCTATACCCTACACTCTATACTCTATACCCTACACTCTATACCATACACTCTATACCCTACACTCTACACTCTATTCCTACACTCTATACCATACACTCTATACCCTACACTCTTTACCCTACACTCTAATCCCTACACTCTACACTCTATACCCTACACTCTATACCCTACACTCTATACCCTACACTCTACACTCTATACCCTACACTCTATACCATACACTCTATACCCTACACTCTACACTCTATTCCCTACACTCTATACCATACACTCTATACCCTACACTCTTTACCCTACACTATACACTCTATACCCTACACTATATAACCTACACTCTATAACCTACACTTTATACCCTACACTCTATACCTTACACTCTATACCCTACACTCTACACCCTACACTCTACACTCTATACCCTACACTCTATAACCTACACTCTATATCCTACACTCTTTACCCTACTCTCTACACTTTATACCCTACACTCTACACTCTATACCCTACACTCTATGCCCTACACTCTACACTCTATACCCTACACTCTACACTCTATTCCCTACACTCTATACCATACTCTCTATACCCTACACTCTTTACCCTACAATATACACTCTATACCCTACACTCTACACTCTATACCATACACTCTATACCCTACTCTCTATACCCTACACTCTACACTCTATACCATACAATCTATACCCTACACTCTATACCCTACACTCTAAACCCTACACTCTATACCCTACACTCTACACTCTATACCCTACACTCTATACCATACACTCTATACCCTACACTCTATACCCTACACTCTACACTCTATAACCTACACTCTATAACATACACTTTATACCCTACACTCTATACCTTACACTCTATACCCTACACTCTACACCCTACACTCTACACTCTATACCCTACACTCTATAACCTACACTCTATACCCTACACTCTATACCCTACTCTCTACACTTTATACCCTACACTCTACACTCTATAACCTACAATCTACACCCTACACTCTACACTCTATACCCTACACTCTATAACCTACACTCTATACCCTACACTCTATACCCTACTCTCTACACTTTATACCCTACACTCTACACTCTATACCCTACACTCTATACCCTACACTCTACACCCTACACTCTACACTCTATACCCTACACTCTATAACCTACACTCTATACCCTACACTCTATACCCTAATCTCTACACTTTATACCCTACACTCTACACTCTATACCCTACACTCTATACCCTACACTCTACACTCTATACCCTACACTCTATACCCTACACCCTACACTCTATACCCTACACTCTACACTCTATACCCTACACTCTATACCCTACACTCTATACCCTACACTCTTCACCCTACACTTTATAGCTTACACTCTATACCCTACACTCTATACCATTCACTCTATACCCTACACTCTATACCCTACACTCTATACCCTACACTCTACACTCTACACCATACACTCTATACCCTACCCTCTATACCTTACACTCTATACCCTACACTCTACACATTATACCCTACACTATATACCCTACACTCTACACTCTATAACCTACACTCTATACCATACACTCTATACCCTACACTCTATACCCTACACTCTACACTCTACACTCTATACCCTACACTCTACACTCTACACCCTACACTCTACACTTTACACTTAATACCCTACACTCTATACCCTACACTCTATACCCTACACTCTACACTTTATCCCCTACACTCTATACCCTACACTCTATATCCTACACTCTATACCCTACACGCTATACCCTACACTCTATACCCTACACTCTATACCCTACACTCTATACCCTACACTCTACACCCTACACTCCATACCCTACACCCTATACCCTACACTCTATACCCTGCACTCTACACCCTACACTCTATACCCTACACTCTATACCCTACACTCTATACCCTACACCCTATACCCTACACTCTACACTCTATACCCTACACTCTATACCCTACACTCTATACCATACACTCTATACCATACACGCTATCCCTTACACTCTATACCGTACACTCTACACTCTATACCCTACACTGTATACCCTTCACTCTAAACTCTGTACCCTACACTCTATACCCTACACTCTACACTCTATACCCTACACTCTACACTCTATACCCTACACTCTATACCCTACAATCTATAACATACACTCTATACCATACACTCTATACCATACACTCTACACTCTATACCCTACACGCTATACCCTACACTCTACACTCTTTACCCTACACTCTACACTCTATACCCTACACTCTATACCCTACACGCTATACCCTACACTCTATACCCTACACTCTATACCCTACACTCTATACCCTACACTCTACACCCTACACTCCATACCCTACACCCTATACCCTACACTCTATACCCTGCACTCTACACCCTACACTCTATACCCTACACTCTATACCCTACACCCTATACCCTACACTCTACACTCTATACCCTACACTCTATACCCTACACTCTATACCATACACTCTATACCATACACTCTATCCCCTACACTCTATACCCTACACTCTACACTCTATACCCTACACTCTATACCCTACACTCTATACCATACACTCTATACCATACACTCTATCCCCTACACTCTATACCATACACTCTACACTCTATACCCTACACTGTATACCCTACACTCTAAACTCTATACCCTACACTCTATACCCTACACTCTACACTCTATACCCTACACTCTACACTCTATACCCTACACTCTATACCCTACAATCTATAACATACACTCTATACCATACACTCTATACCATACACTCTATCCCCTACACTCTATACCATACACTCTACACTCTATACCCTACACTCTATACCCTACACTCTACACTCTATACCCCACACTCTATACCCTACACTCTACACTCTATACCCTACACTCTATACCCTACACTCTATACCATACACTCTATGCCATACACTCTATCACCTACACTCTATCCCATACACTCTACACTCTATACCCTACACTCTACACTCTATATCCTACACTCTACACCCTACACTCTATACCATACACTCTATACCCTACACTCTACACTCTATACCCTACACTCTATACCCTACACTCTATACCCTACACTCTACACCCTACACTCCATACCCTACACCCTATACCCTAAACTCTATACCCTACACTCTACACCCTACACTCTATACCCTACACTCTATTCCCTACACTCTGTACCCTACACTCTACACTCTATACCCTACACTCTATACCCTACACTCTATACCATACACTCTATACTATACACTCTATCCCCTACACTCTATACCATACACTCTACACTCTATACCCTACACTGTATACCCTACACTCTAAACTCTATACCCTACACTCTATACCCTACACTCTACACTCTATACCCTACACTCTACACTCTATACCCTACACTCTATACCCTACAATCTATAACATACACTCTATACCATACACTCTATACCATACACTCTATCCCCTACACTCTATACCATACACTCTACACTCTATACCCTACACTCTATACCCTACACTCTACACTCTATACCCCACACTCTATACCCTACACTCTACACTCTATACCCTACACTCTATACCCTACACTCTATACCATACACTCTATGCCATACACTCAATCACCTACACTCTATCCCATACACTCTACACTCTATACCCTACACTCTACACTCTATATCCTACACTCTACACCCTACACTCTATACCATACACTCTATACCCTACACTCTACACTCTATACCCTACACTCTATACCCTACACTCTATACCCTACACCCTACGCTCTATACCCTACACTCTATACCCTACACTCTATTCCCTACACTCTGTACCCTACACTCTACACTCTATACCCTACACTCTATACCATACACTCTATACCATACACTCTATCCCCTACACTCTATACCATACACTCTACACTCTATACCCTACACTGTATACCCTACACTCTAAACTCTATACCCTACACTCTATACCCTACACTCTACACTCTATACCCTACACTCTACACTCTATACCCTACACTCTATACCCTACAATCTATAACATACACTCTATACCATACACTCTATACCATACACTCTATCCCCTACACTCTATACCATACACTCTACACTCTATACCCTACACTCTATACCCTACACTCTACACTCTATACCCCACACTCTATACCCTACACTCTACACTCTATACCGTACACTCTATACCCTACACTCTATACCATACACTCTATGCCATACACTCAATCACCTACACTCTATCCCATACACTCTACACTCTATACCCTACACTCTACACTCTATATCCTACACTCTACACCCTACACTCTATACCATACACTCTATACCCTACACTCTACACTCTATACCCTACACTCTATACCCTACACTCTATACCCTACACCCTACGCTCTATACCCTACACTCTATACCCTACACTCTAATCCCTACACTCTACACTCTATACCCTACACTCTATACCCTACACTCTATACCATACACTCTATATCCTACACTCTATACTCTACACTCTATTCCATGCACTCTATACCCTACACTCTATACCCTACACTCTACACTCTACACTCTATACCCTACACTCTATACCCTACACTCTACACCCTACACTCTATACCCTACACTCTATACCCTACACTCTATACCCTACACTCTATACCCTACACTTTACACTCTATACCCTACACTCTATACCCTACACTCTATACCATACACTCTAAACCATACACACTATCCCCTACACTCTATACCATACACTCTACACTCTATACCCTACACTGTATACCCTACACTCTAATCTCTATACCCTACACTCTATACCCTACACTCTACCCTCTATACCCTACACTGTACACTCTATACCCTACACTCTATACCCTACAATCTATAACATACACTCTATACCATACACTCTATCCCCTACACTCTATACCATACACTCTACACTCTATACCCTACACTCTATACCCTACACTCTACACTCTATACCCTACACTCTATACCTTACACTCTACACTCTATACCCTACACTCTATACCCTACACTCTATACCATACACTCTATCCCCTACACTCTATCCCATACACTCTACACTCTATACCCTACACTCTACACTTTATACCCTACACTCTACACTCTTTACCCTACACTCTACACCCTACATTCTATACCATACACTCTATACCCTACACTCTACACTCTGTACCCTACACTCTATACCCTACACTCTATACCCTACACTCTACACTCTATACCCTACACTCTATACCCTACACTCTAATCCCTACACTCTACACTCTATACCCTACACTCTATACCCTACACTCTATACCATACACTCTATATCCTACACTCTATACCCTACACTCTACACTCTATTCCATGCACTCTATACCCTACACTCTATACCCTACACTCTACACTCTATACCCTACACTCTACACTCTACACTCTATACCCTACACTCTATACCATACACTCTATATTCTATACCCTACACTCTATACCCTACACTCTACACTTTATGCCCTACACTCTATGCCCTACACTCTAATCCCTACACTCTACACTCTATACCCTACACTCTATACCCTACACTCCATACCCTACACACTATACCCTACACTCTACACTCTATACCCTACACTCTATACCTTACACTCTATACCCTACATTCTATACCCTACACTCTATACCCTACACTCTACACTCTATACACTACACTCTATACCCTACACTCTATACCCTACACTCTATACCCTACACTCTATACTCTATACCCTTCACTCTATACCATACACTCTATACCCTACACTCTACACTCGATACGCTACACTCTATACCCTACACTCTATACCCTACACTCTACACTCTACACTCTATACCCTACACTCTATACCCTACACTCTATACTCTACACTCTATACCCTATACTCTATACCCTACACTCTATACCCTACACTCTACACTCTATACCCTACACTCTATACCCTACACTCTATACCCTACACTCTATACCATACACTCCATACCCTCCACTCTATACCCTACACTCTACACTCTATAACCTACACTCTATACCATACACTCTATACCCTACACTCTATACCCGACACTCTATACCCTACACTATACACTCTATACCCTACACTCTACACTCTACACTGTATACCATACACTCTATACCCTACACTCTATACCCTACACTCTACACTCTATATCCAACACTCTATACCCTACACTCTATACCCTACACCCTACGCTCTATACCCTACACTCTATACCCTAAACTCTACACTCTATACCCTACACTCTATTCCAAACACTCTATACCCTACACTCTATACCATACACTCTACACTCTATACCCTACACTCTACACTTTACACTCTATACCCTACACTCTATAGCCTACACTCTATACCCTACACTCTATACCCTACACTCTACACTCTATACCCTACATTATATACCCTACACTTTAATCCCTACACTCTACACTCTATACCCTACACTCTATACCTTACACTCTATACCCTACACTGTATACCCTACACTCTACACTCTATACCCTACACTCTATGCACTACACTCTATACCCTACACTCTATACCCTACACTCTATACCCTACACTCTATACTCTACACTCTATACCCTATACTCTATACCCTACACTCTATACCCTACACTCTACACTCTATACCCTACACTCTATACCCTACACTCTATACCCTACACTCTATACCATACACTCCATACCCTCCACTCTATACCCTACACTCTACACTCTATAACCTACACTCTATACCATACACTCTATACCCTACACTCTATACCCGACACTCTATACCCTACACTATACACTCTATACCCTACACTCTACACTCTACACTGTATACCATACACTCTATACCCTACACTCTATACCCTACACTCTACACTCTATATCCAACACTCTATACCCTACACTCTATACCCTACACCCTACGCTCTATACCCTACACTCTATACCCTAAACTCTACACTCTATACCCTACACTCTATTCCAAACACTCTATACCCTACACTCTATACCATACACTCTACACTCTATACCCTACACTCTACACTTTACACTCTATACCCTACACTCTATAGCCTACACTCTATACCCTACACTCTATACCCTACACTCTACACTCTATACCCTACATTATATACCCTACACTTTAATCCCTACACTCTACACTCTATACCCTACACTCTATACCTTACACTCTATACCCTACACTGTATACCCTACACTCTACACTCTATACCCTACACTCTATGCACTACACTCTATACCCTACACTCTATACCCTACACTCTACACTTTATACCCTACACTCTATACCATACACTCTATGCCCTACACTCTACACTCTATTCCCTACACTCTATACCATACACTCTATACCCTTTACTCTATACCCTACACTGTATAACCTACAATATACACTTTATACCCTACACTCTACACTCTATTCCCTACACTCTATACCATACACTCTATACCCTTTACTCTATACCCTACACTCTATACCCTACACTCTACACTCTATACCCTACACTCTATACCCTACTCTCTACACTCTATACCCTACACTCTATACCCTACACTCTATACCATACACTCTATCCCCTACACTCTATCCCATACACTCTACACTCTATACCCTACACTCTACACTCTATACCCTACACTCTACACTCTATACCCTACACTCTACACCCTACACTCTATACCATACACTCTATACCCTACACTCTACACTCTGTACCCTACACTCTATACCCTACACTCTATACCCTACACTCTACACTCTATACCCTACACTCTATACCCTACACTCTAATCCCTACACTCTACACTCTATACCCTACACTCTATACCCTACACTCTATACCATACACTCTATATCCTACACTCTATACCCTACACTCTACACTCTATTCCATGCACTCTATACCCTACACTCTATACCCTACACTCTACACTCTATATCCTACACTCTACACTCTACACTCTATACCCTACACTCTACACTCTATATCCTACACTCTACACTCTACACTCTATACCCTACACTCTATACTCTATACCCTACACTCTATACCCTACACTCTACACTTTATGCCCTACACTCTATACCCTACACTCTACACTCTATATCCTACACTCTACACTCTACACTCTATACCCTACACTCTATACCATACACTCTATACTCTATACCCTACACTCTATACCCTACACTCTACACTTTATGCCCTACACTCTATGCCCTACACTCTAATCCCTACACTCTACACTCTATACCCTACACTCCATACCCTACACACTATACCCTACACTCTACACTCTATACCCTACACTCTATACCCTACACTCTATACCCTACATTCTATACCCTACACTCTATACCCTACACTCTACACTCTATACACTACACTCTATACCCTACACTCTATACCCTTCACTCTATACCCTACACTCTACACTCTATACCCTTCACTCTATACCATACACTCTATACCCTACACTCTACACTCGATATGCTACACTCTATACCCTACACTCTATACCCTACACTCTACACTCTACACTCTATACCCTACACTCTATACCCTACACTCTACACTCTATACCCTACACTCTATACCCTACACTCTAATCCCTACACTCTACACTCTATACCCTACACTCTATACCCTACACTCTATACCATACACTCTATATCCTACACTCTATACCCTACACTCTACACTCTATTCCATGCACTCTATACCCTACACTCTATACCCTACACTCTACACTCTATATCCTACACTCTACACTCTACACTCTATACCCTGCACTCTATACCATACACTCTATACTCTATACCCTACACTCTATACCCTACACTCTACACTTTATGCCCTACACTCTATGCCCTACACTCTAATCCCTACACTCTACACTCTATACCCTACACTCCATACCCTACACACTATACCCTACACTCTACACTCTATACCCTACACTCTATACCCTACACTCTATACCCTACATTCTATACCCTACACTCTATACCCTACACTCTACACTCTATACACTACACTCTATACCCTACACTCTATACCCTACACTCTATACCCTACACTCTACACTCTATACCCTTCACTCTATACCATACACTCTATACCCTACACTCTACACTCGATACGCTACACTCTATACCCTACACTCTATACCCTACACTCTACACTCTACACTCTATACCCTACACTCTATACCCTACACTCTACACTCTATACCCTACACTCTATACCCTACACTCTATACCCTACACTCTATACCATACACTCCATACCCTCCACTCTATACCCTACACTCTACACTCTATAACCTACACTCTATACCATACACTCTATACCCTACACTCTATACCCGACACTCTATACCCTACACTATACACTCTATACCCTACACTCTACACTCTACACTGTATACCATACACTCTATACCCTACACTCTATACCCTACACTCTACACTCTATATCCAACACTCTATACCCTACACTCTATATCCTACACTCTACGCTCTATACCCTACACTCTATACCCTAAACTCTACACTCTATACCCTACACTCTATTCCAAACACTCTATACCCTACACTCTATACCATACACTCTACACTCTATACCCTACACTCTACACTTTACACTCTATACCCTACACTCTATAGCCTACACTCTATACCCTACACTCTATACCCTACACTCTACACTCTATACCCTACATTATATACCCTACACTTTAATCCCTACACTCTACACTCTATACCCTACACTCTATACCCTACACTGTATACCCTACACTCTACACTCTATACCCTACACTCTATGCACTACACTCTATACCCTACACTCTATACCCTGCACTCTACACTTTATACCCTACACTCTATACCATACACTCTATGCCCTACACTCTACACTGTATTCCCTACACTCTATACCATACACTCTATACCCTTTACTCTATACCCTACACTCTATAACCTACAATATACACTCTATACCCTACACTCTACACTCTATTCCCTACACTCTATACCATACACTCTATACCCTTTACTCTATACCCTACACTCTATAACCTACACTATACACTCTATACCCTACACTCTACACTCTATACCATACACTCTATACCCTACACTCTATACCCTACACTTTACACTCTATACCCTACAATCTATACCCTACACTCTATACCATACACTCTATACCCTACACTCTATGCCCTACACTCTATAACATACACTCTATACCCTACACTCTATACCTTACACTCTATACCCTACACTCTACACCCTACACTCTATACCCTACACTCTATACCCTACACGCTATACCATACACTCTACACTATATACCCTACAATCTATACCCTACACTCTACACTCTATACCCTACACTCTATACCCTACACTCTACACTCTATACCCTACGCTCTATACCATACACTCTATACCCTACACTTTATACCATACACACTATACCCTACACTCTATACCCTACACTCTATACTCTACACTCTATACGCTACACTCTACACTCTATACCCTACACTCTATACTCTACACTCTATACCCTACACTCTATACCCTATACTCTATACCATACACTCTATACCCTACACTCTACACTCTATACCCTACACTCTATACCCTACACTCTATTCCCTACACTCTACACTCTATACTCTACACTCTACAACATACACTCTATACCCTACACTCTATACCCTACACTCTACACACTATACCCTACACTCTATACCATACACTCTATACCCTTTACTCTATACCCTACACTCTATAACCTACACTATACACTCTATACCCTACACTCTACACTCTATTCCCTACACTCTATACCATACACTCTATACCCTTTACTCTATACCCTACACTCTATAACCTACACTATACACTCTATAGCCTACACTTTACACTCTATACCCTACAATCTATACCCTATACTCTATACCCTACACTCTATACCCTACACTCTATACCATACACTCTATACCCTACACTCTATACCCTACACTCTATACCCTAAACTCTACACTCTATACCCTACATTATATACCCTACACTTTAATCCCTACACTCTACACTCTATACCCTACACTCTATACCCTACACTCTATACCCTACACTGTATACCCTACACTCTACACTCTATACCCTACACTCTATGCACTACACTCTATACCCTACACTCTATACCCTACACTCTACACTTTATACCCTACACTCTATACCATACACTCTATGCCCTACACTCTACATTCTATTCCCTACACTCTATACCATACACTCTATACCCTTTACTCTATACCCTACACTCTATAACCTACAATATACACTCTATACCCTACACTCTACACTCTATTCCCTACACTCTATACCATACACTCTATACCCTTTACTCTATACCCTACACTCTATAACCTACACTATACACTCTATACCCTAAACTCTACACTCTATACCATACACTCTATACCCTACACTCTATACCCTACACTTTACACTCTATACCCTACAATCTATACCCTACACTCTATACCCTACACTCTATACCCTACACTCTATACCATACACTCTATACCCTACACTCTATGCCCTACACTCTATAACATACACTCTATACCCTACACTCTATACCTTACACTCTATACCCTACACTCTACACCCTAAACTCTACACTCTATACCCTACACTCTATACCCTACACGCTATACCATACACTCTACACTATATACCCTACACTCTATACCCTACACTCTACACTCTATACCCTACACTCTATACCCTACACTCTACACTCTATACCCTACGCTCTATACCATACACTCTATACCCTACACTCTATACCATACACACTATACCCTACACTCTATACCCTACACTCTATACTCTACACTCTATACGCTACACTCTACACTCTATACCCTACACTCTATACTCTACACTCTATACCCTACACTCTATACCCTACACTCTATACCATACACTCTATACCCTACACTCTACACTCTATACCCTACACTCTATACCCTACACTCTATACCCTACACTCTACACTCTATACTCTACACTCTACAACATACACTCTATACCCTACACTCTATACCCTACACTCTACACACTATACCCTACACTCTATACCATACACTCTATACCCTTTACTCTATACCCTACACTCTATAACCTACACTATACACTCTATACCCTACACTCTACACTCTATTCCCTACACTCTATACCATACACTCTATACCCTTTACTCTATACCCTACACTCTATAACCTACACTACACACTCTATAGCCTACACTTTACACTCTATACCCTACAATCTATACCCTATACTCTATACCCTACACTCTATACCCTACACTCTATACCATACACTCTATACCCTACACTCTATACCTTACACTCTATACCCTACACTCTACACCCTACACTCTACACTCTATACCCTACACTCTATACCCTACACTCTATACCATACACTCTACACTATATACCCTACTCTCTATACCCTACACTCTACACTCTATACCCTACATTCTATACCCTACACTCTACACTCTATACCCTACGCTCTATACCATACACTCTATACCCTACACTCTATACCATACACACTATACCCTACACTCTATACCCTACACTCTATACCTTACACTCTATACACTAAACTCTACACTCTATACCCTACACTCTATACTCTACACTCTATAACCTACACTCTATACCCTACACTCTATACCATACACTCTATACCCTACACTCTACACTCTATACCCTACACTCTATACCCTACACTCTATACCCTACACTCTACACTCTATACTCTACACTCTACAACATACACTTTATACTCTACACTCTATACCCTACACTCTACACACTATACCCTACACTCTATACCATACACTCTATACCCTTTACTCTATACCCTACACTCTATAACCTACACTATACACTCTATACCCTACACTCTACACTCTATTCCCTACACTCTATACCATACACTCTATACCCTTTACTCTATACCTTACACTCTATAACCTACACTATACACTCTATTCCCTACACTCTACACTCTATACCATACACTCTATACCCTACACTCTATACCCTACACTCTACACTCTATACCCTACAATCTATACCCTACACTCTATATCCTACACTCTATACCCTACACTCTATACCATACACTTTATACCCTACACTCTATGCCCTACACTCTATAACATACACTCTATACCCTACACTCTACACCTTACACTCTATACCCTACACTCTACACCCTACACTCTACACTCTATACCCTACACTCTATACCCTACACTCTATACCATACACTCTACACTATATACCCTACACTCTATACCCTACACTCTACACTCTATACCCTACACTCTATACCCTACACTCTACACTCTATACCCTACGCTCTATACCATACAATCTATACCCTACACTCTATACCATACACACTATACCCTACACTCTATACCCTACACTCTATACCCTACACTCTATACGCTACACTCTTCACTCTATACCCTACACTCTATACTCTACACTCTATACCCTACACTCTATACCCTACATTCTATACCATACACTCTATACCCTACACTCTACACTCTATACCGTACACTCTATACCCTACACTCTATACCCTACACTCTACACTCTATACCCTACACTCTACACTCTATACTCTACACTCTACAACATACACTCTATACCCTACACTCTATACCCTACACTCTATACCCTACACTCTACACACTATACCCTACACTCTATACCATACACTCTACACCCTACACTCTATACCCTACACTCTATACCCTACACTCTACACTCTATACCCTACACTCTATACCATACACTCTATACCCTACACTCTACACTCTATACCCTACACTCTATATAATACACTCTATACCCTACACTCTGCACTTTACACTCTATACCCTACGCTCTATACCCTACACTCTATAACCTACACTTTACACTCTATACCCTACACTCTATACCCTACACTCTATACCCTACACTCTATACCATATACTCTATACCCTACACTCTATACCCTACACTCTACACTCTATATCCTACACTCTATACCCCACACTTTAAACCCTACACTCTATACCCTACACTCTATACCCTACACTCTACACTCTGTACCCTACACTCTATACTATACACTCTATACCGTACACTCTATACCCTACACTCTATACCCTACACTCTACACTCTATACCCTACACTCTACACTCTATACTCTACACTCTACAACATACACTCTATACCCTACACTCTATACCCTACACTCTATACCCTACACTCTACACACTATACCCTACACTCTATACCATACACTCTACACCCTACACTCTATACCCTACACTCTATACCCTACACTCTACACTCTATACCCTACACTCTATACCATACACTCTATACCCTACACTCTACACTCTATACCCTACACTCTATATAATACACTCTATACCCTACACTCTGCACTTTACACTCTATACCCTACGCTCTATACCCTACACTCTATAACCTACACTTTACACTCTATACCCTACACTCTATACCCTACACTCTATACCCTACACTCTATACCATATACTCTATACCCTACACTCTATACCCTACACTCTACACTCTATATCCTACACTCTATACCCCACACTTTAAACCCTACACTCTATACCCTACACTCTATACCCTACACTCTACACTCTGTACCCTACACTCTATACTATACACTCTATACCCTACACTCTACACTTTATACCCTACACTCTATACCATACACTCTATACCCTACACTCTACACTCTATACCCTACACTCTATACCCTACACTCTATACCCTACACTCTACACTCTACACTCTATACCCTACACTCTATACCCTACACTCTATACTCTACACTCTATACCCTACACTCTATACCCTACACTCTATACCCTACACTCTACACTCTATACCCTACACTCTATACCCTACACTCTATACCCTACACTCTATACCCTACACTCCATACCCTCCACTCTATACCCTACACTCTACACTCTATACCCTACACTCTATACCATACACTCTATACCCTACACTCTACACCCGACACTCTATACCCTACACTATACACTCTATACCCTACACTCTACACTGTATACCATTCACTCTATACCCTACACTCTATACCCTACACTCTACACTCTATACACTACACTCTACACCCTACACTCTATACCATACACTCTATACCCTACACTCTACACTCTATACACTACACTCTATACCCTACACTCTATACCCTACACCCTACGCTCTATACCCTACACTCTATACCCTACACTCTACACTCTATACCCTACCCTCTATTCCATACACTATATACCCTACACTCTATACCATACACTCTACACTCTATACCCTACACTCTACAGTTTACACTCTATACCCTACACTCTATAGCCTACACTCTATACCCTACACTCTATACCCTACACTCTACACTCTATACCCTACATTATATACCCTACACTTTAATCCCTACACTCTACACTCTATACCCTACACTCTATACCCTACACTCTATACCCTACACTGTATACCCTACACTCTACACTCTATACCCTACACTCTATGCCCTACACTCTATACCCTACACTCTATACCCTACACTCTACATTCTACACCCTACACTCTATACCATACACACTATGCCCTACACTCTACACTCTATTCCCTACACTCTATACCATACACTCTATACCCTTTACTCTATACCCTACACTCTATAACCTACACTCTGCACTCTATACCCTACACTCTACACTCTATACTCTACACTCTACAACATACACTCTATACCCTACACTCTATACCCTACACTCTATACCCTACACTCTACACACTATACCCTACACTCTATACCATACACTCTACACCCTACGCTCTATACCCTACACTCTATACCCTACACTCTACACTCTATACCCTACACTCTAATCCATATACTCTATACCCTACACTCTATACCCTACACTCTACACTCTATACCATACACTCTACACTTTACACTCTATACCCTACACTCTATACCCTACACTCTATACTCTATACCCTACACTCTATACTCTATACCCTACACTCTATACCATACACTCTATACCCTACACTCTACACTCTATTCCTACACTCTATACCATACACTCTATACCCTACACTCTTTACCCTACACTCTAATCCCTACACTCTACACTCTATACCCTACACTCTATACCCTACACTCTATACCCTACACTCTACACTCTATACCCTACACTCTATACCATACACTCTATACCCTACACTCTACACTCTATTCCCTACACTCTATACCATACACTCTATACCCTACACTCTTTACCCTACACTATACACTCTATACCCTACACTATATAACCTACACTCTATAACCTACACTTTATACCCTACACTCTATACCTTACACTCTATACCCTACACTCTACACCCTACACTCTACACTCTATACCCTACACTCTATAACCTACACTCTATATCCTACACTCTTTACCCTACTCTCTACACTTTATACCCTACACTCTACACTCTATACCATACACTCTATACCCTACACTCTATACCCTACACTCTACACTCTATACCCTACAATCTATACCCTACACTCTATACCCTACACTCTATACCCTACACTCTATACCATACACTCTATACCCTACACTCTATGCCCTACACTCTATAACATACACTCTATACCCTGCACTCTATACCTTACACTCTATACCCTACACTCTACACCCTACACTCTATACCCTGCACTCTATACCATACTCTACACTATATACCCTACACTCTATTCCCTTACACTCTACACTCTATACCCTACACTCTATACCCTACACTCTACACTCTATACCCTACGCTCTATACCATACACACTATACCCTACACTCTATACCCTACACTCTATACCCTACACTCTATACGCTACACTCTACACTCTATACCCTACATTCTATACTCTATACCCTACACTCTATACCCTACACTCTATACCATACACTCTATACCCTACACTCTACACTCTATACCCTACAGTCTATACCCTATACTCTATACCCTACACTCTGCACTCTATACCCTACACTCTACACTCTATACTCTACACTCTACAACATACACTCTATACCCTACACTCTATACCCTACACTCTATACCCTACACTCTACACACTATACCCTACACTCTATACCATACACTCTACACCCTACACTCTATACCCTACACTCTATACCCTACACTCTACACTCTATACCCTACACTCTATACCATACACTCTATACCCTACACTCTACACTCTATACCCTACACTCTATACCATACACTCTAAACCCTACACTCTATGCCCTACACTCTAATCTCCATACCATACACTCTATACCCTACACTCTATAAAATACATTCTACACCCTACACTCTATACCATACACTCTATACCATACACTCTACACTCTATACCATACACTCTATACCCTACACTCTACACTTTATACCCTACACACTATACCCTACACTCTATACCCTACACTCTATACCCTACACGCTATACCCTACACTCTATACCCTACACTCTATACCCTACACTCTACACTCCATACCCTACACTCTATACCATACACTCTATACCCTACACTCTACACTCTATACCCTACACTCTATACCATACACTCTATACCATACACTCTATGCCCTACACTCTAATCCCCATACCATACACTCTATACCCTACACTCTATAACATACATTCTACACCCTACACTCCATACCATACACTCTATACCCTACACTCTACACTCTATACCATACACTCTATACCCTACACGCTACACTCCATACCCTAAACTCTACACCCTACACTCTATACCCTACACTCTATACCCTACACTCTATACCCTACACTCTATACCCTACACTATAAACGCCATACCCTACACTCTATACCCTACACTCTATACCATACACTCTATACCATACACTCTATCCCCTACACTCTATACCATACACTCTACACTCTATACCCTACACTCTATACCGTACACTCTGCACTCTATACCCTACACTCTACACCCTACACTCTACACTCTATACCCTACACTCTACACTCTATACCCTACACTCTATACCCTACACTCTACACTCTATACCCTACACTCTACACTCTATACCCTACACTCTATACATTACAATCTATACCATACACTCTATACCATACACTCTATACCCTACACTCTATACCTCACACTCTACACTCTATCCCCTGCACTCTATACCATACACCCTACACTCTATACCATACACTCTGTGTCTTACACTCTAAACTCTATACCCTACACTCTATACCCTACACTCTATACCCTACACCCTACGCTCTATACCCTACACTCTATACCCTACACTCTACACTCTATACCCTACACTCTAATCCATATACTCTATACCCTACACTCTATACCCTACACTCTACACTCTATACCATACACTCTACACTTTACACTCTATACCCTACACTCTATACCCTACACTCTATACTCTATACCCTACACTCTATACTCTATACCCTACACTCTATACCATACACTCTATACCCTACACTCTACACTCTATTCCTACACTCTATACCATACACTCTATACCCTACACTCTTTACCCTACACTCTAATCCCTACACTCTACACTCTATACCCTACACTCTATACCCTACACTCTATACCCTACACTCTACACTCTATACCCTACACTCTATACCATACACTCTATACCCTACACTCTACACTCTATTCCCTACACTCTATACCATACACTCTATACCCTACACTCTTTACCCTACACTATACACTCTATACCCTACACTATATAACCTACACTCTATAACCTACACTTTATACCCTACACTCTATACCTTACACTCTATACCCTACACTCTACACCCTACACTCTACACTCTATACCCTACACTCTATAACCTACACTCTATATCCTACACTCTTTACCCTACTCTCTACACTTTATACCCTACACTCTACACTCTATACCCTACACTCTATGCCCTACACTCTACACTCTATACCCTACACTCTACACTCTATTCCCTACACTCTATACCATACTCTCTATACCCTACACTCTTTACCCTACAATATACACTCTATACCCTACACTCTACACTCTATACCATACACTCTATACCCTACTCTCTATACCCTACACTCTACACTCTATACCATACAATCTATACCCTACACTCTATACCCTACACTCTAAACCCTACACTCTATACCCTACACTCTACACTCTATACCCTACACTCTATACCATACACTCTATACCCTACACTCTATACCCTACACTCTACACTCTATAACCTACACTCTATAACATACACTTTATACCCTACACTCTATACCTTACACTCTATACCCTACACTCTACACCCTACACTCTACACTCTATACCCTACACTCTATAACCTACACTCTATACCCTACACTCTATACCCTACTCTCTACACTTTATACCCTACACTCTACACTCTATAACCTACAATCTACACCCTACACTCTACACTCTATACCCTACACTCTATAACCTACACTCTATACCCTACACTCTATACCCTACTCTCTACACTTTATACCCTACACTCTACACTCTATACCCTACACTCTATACCCTACACTCTACACCCTACACTCTACACTCTATACCCTACACTCTATAACCTACACTCTATACCCTACACTCTATACCCTAATCTCTACACTTTATACCCTACACTCTACACTCTATACCCTACACTCTATACCCTACACTCTACACTCTATACCCTACACTCTATACCCTACACCCTACACTCTATACCCTACACTCTACACTCTATACCCTACACTCTATACCCTACACTCTATACCCTACACTCTTCACCCTACACTTTATAGCTTACACTCTATACCCTACACTCTATACCATTCACTCTATACCCTACACTCTATACCCTACACTCTATACCCTACACTCTACACTCTACACCATACACTCTATACCCTACCCTCTATACCTTACACTCTATACCCTACACTCTACACATTATACCCTACACTATATACCCTACACTCTACACTCTATAACCTACACTCTATACCATACACTCTATACCCTACACTCTATACCCTACACTCTACACTCTACACTCTATACCCTACACTCTACACTCTACACCCTACACTCTACACTTTACACTTAATACCCTACACTCTATACCCTACACTCTATACCCTACACTCTACACTTTATCCCCTACACTCTATACCCTACACTCTATACCCTACACTCTATACCCTACACGCTATACCCTACACTCTATACCCTACACTCTATACCCTACACTCTATACCCTACACTCTACACCCTACACTCCATACCCTACACCCTATACCCTACACTCTATACCCTGCACTCTACACCCTACACTCTATACCCTACACTCTATACCCTACACTCTATACCCTACACCCTATACCCTACACTCTACACTCTATACCCTACACTCTATACCCTACACTCTATACCATACACTCTATACCATACACGCTATCCCTTACACTCTATACCGTACACTCTACACTCTATACCCTACACTGTATACCCTTCACTCTAAACTCTGTACCCTACACTCTATACCCTACACTCTACACTCTATACCCTACACTCTACACTCTATACCCTACACTCTATACCCTACAATCTATAACATACACTCTATACCATACACTCTATACCATACACTCTACACTCTATACCCTACACGCTATACCCTACACTCTACACTCTTTACCCTACACTCTACACTCTATACCCTACACTCTATACCCTATACTCTATACCATACACTCTATACCATACACTCTATCCCCTACACTCTATCCCATACACTCTACACTCTATACCCTACACTCTACACTCTATACCCTACACTCTACACTCTATCCCATACACTCTACACTCTATACCCTACACTCTACACTCTATACCCTACACTCTACACTCTTTACCCTACACTCTATAACCTACACTCTATACCCTACACTCTATACCCTACTCTCTACACTTTATACCCTACACTCTACACTCTATACCCTACACTCTATACCCTACACTCTACACCCTACACTCTACACTCTATACCCTACACTCTATAACCTACACTCCATACCCTACACTCTATACCCTACTCTCTACACTTTATACCCTACACTCTACACTCTATACCCTACACTCTATACCCTACACTCTACACTCTATACCCTACACTCTACACTCTATACCCTACACTCTACACTCTATACCCTACTCTCTAAACCCTACACTCTATACCCTACACTCTACACTCTATACCCTACACTCTATACCCTACACTCTACATTCTATACCCTACACTTTATACCCTACACTCTATACCCTACACTCTATACCCTACACTCTATACCCTACACTCTTCACCCTACACTTTATAGCTTACACTCTATACCCTACACTCTATACCATTCACTCTATACCCTACACTCTATACCCTACACTCTATACCCTACACTCTACACTCTACACCATACACTCTATACCCTACCCTCTATACCTTACACTCTATACCCTACACTCTACACATTATACCCTACACTCTATACCCTACACTCTACACTCTATACCCTACAATCTATACCCTACACTCTATATCCTACACTCTATACCCTACACTCTATACCATACACTTTATACCCTACACTCTATGCCCTACACTCTATAACATACACTCTATACCCTACACTCTACACCTTACACTCTATACCCTACACTCTACACCCTACACTCTACACTCTATACCCTACACTCTATACCCTACACTCTATACCATACACTCTACACTATATACCCTACACTCTATACCCTACACTCTACACTCTATACCCTACACTCTATACCCTACACTCTACACTCTATACCCTACGCTCTATACCATACAATCTGTACCCTACACTCTATACCATACACACTATACCCTACACTCTATACCCTACACTCTATACCCTACACTCTATACGCTACACTCTTCACTCTATACCCTACACTCTATACTCTACACTCTATACCCTACACTCTATACCCTACATTCTATACCATACACTCTATACCCTACACTCTACACTCTATACCGTACACTCTATACCCTACACTCTATACCCTACACTCTACACTCTATACCCTACACTCTACACTCTATACTCTACACTCTACAACATACACTCTATACCCTACACTCTATACCCTACACTCTATACCCTACACTCTACACACTATACCCCACACTCTATACCATACACTCTACACCCTACACTCTATACCCTACACTCTATACCCTACACTCTACACTCTATACCCTACACTCTATACCATACACTCTATACCCTACACTCTACACTCTATACCCTACACTCTATATAATACACTCTATACCCTACACTCTACACTCTATACCCTACACTCTGCACTTTACACTCTATACCCTACGCTCTATACCCTACACTCTATAACCTACACTTTACACTCTATACCCTACACTCTATACCCTACACTCTATACCCTACACTCTATACCATATACTCTATACCCTACACTCTATACCCTACACTCTACACTCTATATCCTACACTCTATACCCCACACTTTAAACCCTACACTCTATACCCTACACTCTATACCCTACACTCTACACTCTGTACCCTACACTCTATACTATACACTCTATACCCTACACTCTACACTTTATACCCTACACTCTATACCATACACTCTATACCCTACACTCTACACTCTATACCCTACACTCTATACCCTACACTCTATACCCTACACTCTACACTCTATACCCTACACTCTATACCCTACACTCTATACTCTACACTCTATACCCTACACTCTATACCCTACACTCTATACCCTACACTCTATACCCTACACTCTATACCCTACACTCTATACCCTACACTCTATACCCTACACTCCATACCCTCCACTCTATACCATACACTCTACACTCTATACCCTACACTCTATACCATACACTCTATACCCTACACTCTATACCCGACACTCTATACCCTACACTATACACTCTATACCCTACACTCTACACTGTATACCATACACTCTATACCCTACACTCTATACCCTACACTCTACACTCTATACACTACACTCTACACCCTACACTCTATACCATACACTCTATACCCTACACTCTACACTCTATACACTACACTCTATACCCTACACTCTATACCCTACACCCTACGCTCTATACCCTACACTCTATACCCTACACTCTATACCCTACCCTCTATTCCATACACTATATACCCTACACTCTATACCATACACTCTACACTCTATACCCTACACTCTACAGTTTACACTCTATACCCTACACTCTATAGCCTACACTCTATACCCTACACTCTATACCCTACACTCTACACTCTATACCCTACATTATATACCCTACACTTTAATCCCTACACTCTACACTCTATACCCTACACTCTATACCCTACACTCTATACCCTACACTGTATACCCTACACTCTACACTCTATACCCTACACTCTATGCCCTACACTCTATACCCTACACTCTATACCCTACACTCTACACTCTACACCCTACACTCTATACCATACACACTATGCCCTACACTCTACACTCTATTCCCTACACTCTATACCATACACTCTATACCCTTTACTCTATACCCTACACTCTATAACCTACACTATACACTCTATACCCTACACTCTACACTCTATTCCCTACACTCTATACCATACACTCTATACCCTTTACTCTATACCCTACACTCTATAACCTACACTATACACTTTATACCCTACACTCTACACTCTATACCATACACTCTATACCCTACACTCTATACCCTACACTCTACACTCTATACCCTACAATCTATACCCTACACTCTATACCCTACACTCTATACCCTACACTCTATACCATACACTCTATACCCTACACTCTATGCCCTACACTCTATAACATACACTCTATACCCTGCACTCTATACCTTACACTCTATACCCTACACTCTACACCCTACACTCTATACCCTGCACTCTATACCATACTCTACACTATATACCCTACACTCTATACCCTACACTCTACACTCTATACCCTACACTCTACACTCTTTACCCTACACTCTATAACCTACACTCTATACCCTACACTCTATACCCTACTCTCTACACTTTATACCCTACACTCTACACTCTATACCCTACACTCTATACCCTACACTCTACACCCTACACTCTACACTCTATACCCTACACTCTATAACCTACACTCCATACCCTACACTCTATACCCTACTCTCTACACTTTATACCCTACACTCTACACTCTATACCCTACACTCTATACCCTACACTCTACACTCTATACCCTACACTCTACACTCTATACCCTACACTCTACACTCTATACCCTACTCTCTAAACCCTACACTCTATACCCTACACTCTACACTCTATACCCTACACTCTATACCCTACACTCTACATTCTATACCCTACACTTTATACCCTACACTCTATACCCTACACTCTATACCCTACACTCTATACCCTACACTCTTCACCCTACACTTTATAGCTTACACTCTATACCCTACACTCTATACCATTCACTCTATACCCTACACTCTATACCCTACACTCTATACCCTACACTCTACACTCTACACCATACACTCTATACCCTACCCTCTATACCTTACACTCTATACCCTACACTCTACACATTATACCCTACACTCTATACCCTACACTCTACACTCTATACCCTACAATCTATACCCTACACTCTATATCCTACACTCTATACCCTACACTCTATACCATACACTTTATACCCTACACTCTATGCCCTACACTCTATAACATACACTCTATACCCTACACTCTACACCTTACACTCTATACCCTACACTCTACACCCTACACTCTACACTCTATACCCTACACTCTATACCCTACACTCTATACCATACACTCTACACTATATACCCTACACTCTATACCCTACACTCTACACTCTATACCCTACACTCTATACCCTACACTCTACACTCTATACCCTACGCTCTATACCATACAATCTGTACCCTACACTCTATACCATACACACTATACCCTACACTCTATACCCTACACTCTATACCCTACACTCTATACGCTACACTCTTCACTCTATACCCTACACTCTATACTCTACACTCTATACCCTACACTCTATACCCTACATTCTATACCATACACTCTATACCCTACACTCTACACTCTATACCGTACACTCTATACCCTACACTCTATACCCTACACTCTACACTCTATACCCTACACTCTACACTCTATACTCTACACTCTACAACATACACTCTATACCCTACACTCTATACCCTACACTCTATACCCTACACTCTACACACTATACCCCACACTCTATACCATACACTCTACACCCTACACTCTATACCCTACACTCTATACCCTACACTCTACACTCTATACCCTACACTCTATACCATACACTCTATACCCTACACTCTACACTCTATACCCTACACTCTATATAATACACTCTATACCCTACACTCTACACTCTATACCCTACACTCTGCACTTTACACTCTATACCCTACGCTCTATACCCTACACTCTATAACCTACACTTTACACTCTATACCCTACACTCTATACCCTACACTCTATACCCTACACTCTATACCATATACTCTATACCCTACACTCTATACCCTACACTCTACACTCTATATCCTACACTCTATACCCCACACTTTAAACCCTACACTCTATACCCTACACTCTATACCCTACACTCTACACTCTGTACCCTACACTCTATACTATACACTCTATACCCTACACTCTACACTTTATACCCTACACTCTATACCATACACTCTATACCCTACACTCTACACTCTATACCCTACACTCTATACCCTACACTCTATACCCTACACTCTACACTCTATACCCTACACTCTATACCCTACACTCTATACTCTACACTCTATACCCTACACTCTATACCCTACACTCTATACCCTACACTCTATACCCTACACTCTATACCCTACACTCTATACCCTACACTCTATACCCTACACTCCATACCCTCCACTCTATACCATACACTCTACACTCTATACCCTACACTCTATACCATACACTCTATACCCTACACTCTATACCCGACACTCTATACCCTACACTATACACTCTATACCCTACACTCTACACTGTATACCATACACTCTATACCCTACACTCTATACCCTACACTCTACACTCTATACACTACACTCTACACCCTACACTCTATACCATACACTCTATACCCTACACTCTACACTCTATACACTACACTCTATACCCTACACTCTATACCCTACACCCTACGCTCTATACCCTACACTCTATACCCTACACTCTATACCCTACCCTCTATTCCATACACTATATACCCTACACTCTATACCATACACTCTACACTCTATACCCTACACTCTACAGTTTACACTCTATACCCTACACTCTATAGCCTACACTCTATACCCTACACTCTATACCCTACACTCTACACTCTATACCCTACATTATATACCCTACACTTTAATCCCTACACTCTACACTCTATACCCTACACTCTATACCCTACACTCTATACCCTACACTGTATACCCTACACTCTACACTCTATACCCTACACTCTATGCCCTACACTCTATACCCTACACTCTATACCCTACACTCTACACTCTACACCCTACACTCTATACCATACACACTATGCCCTACACTCTACACTCTATTCCCTACACTCTATACCATACACTCTATACCCTTTACTCTATACCCTACACTCTATAACCTACACTATACACTCTATACCCTACACTCTACACTCTATTCCCTACACTCTATACCATACACTCTATACCCTTTACTCTATACCCTACACTCTATAACCTACACTATACACTTTATACCCTACACTCTACACTCTATACCATACACTCTATACCCTACACTCTATACCCTACACTCTACACTCTATACCCTACAATCTATACCCTACACTCTATACCCTACACTCTATACCCTACACTCTATACCATACACTCTATACCCTACACTCTATGCCCTACACTCTATAACATACACTCTATACCCTGCACTCTATACCTTACACTCTATACCCTACACTCTACACCCTACACTCTATACCCTGCACTCTATACCATACTCTACACTATATACCCTACACTCTATACCCTACACTCTACACTCTATACCCTACACTCTATACCCTACACTCTACACTCTATACCCTACGCTCTATACCATACACACTATACCCTACACTCTATACCCTACACTCTATACCCTACACTCTATACGCTACACTCTACACTCTATACCCTACATTCTATACTCTATACCCTACACTCTATACCCTACACTCTATACCATACACTCTATACCCTACACTCTACACTCTATACCCTACAGTCTATACCCTATACTCTATACCCTACACTCTGCACTCTATACCCTACACTCTACACTCTATACTCTACACTCTACAACATACACTCTATACCCTACACTCTATACCCTACACTCTATACCCTACACTCTACACACTATACCCTACACTCTATACCATACACTCTACACCCTACACTCTATACCCTACACTCTATACCCTACACTCTACACTCTATACCCTACACTCTATACCATACACTCTATACCCTACACTCTACACTCTATACCCTACACTCTATACCATACACTCTATACCCTACACTCTATGCCCTACACTCTAATCTCCATACCATACACTCTATACCCTACACTCTATAAAATACATTCTACACCCTACACTCTATACCATACACTCTATACCATACACTCTACACTCTATACCATACACTCTATACCCTACACTCTACACTTTATACCCTACACACTATACCCTACACTCTATACCCTACACTCTATACCCTACACGCTATACCCTACACTCTATACCCTACACTCTATACCCTACACTCTACACTCTATACCCTACACTCTATACCATACACTCTATACCCTACACTCTACACTCTATACCCTACACTCTATACCATACACTCTATGCCATACACTCTATGCCCTACACTCTAATCTCCATACCATACACTCTATACCCTACACTCTATAACATACATTCTACACCCTACACTCTATACCATACACTCTATACCCTACACTCTACACTCTATACCATACACTCTATACCCTACACGCTACACTCCATACCCTAAACTCTACACCCTACACTCTATACCCTACACTCTATACCCTACACTCTATACCCTACACTCTATACCCTACACTATACACGCTATACCCTACACTCTATACCCTACACTCTATACCATACACTCTATACTATACACTCTATCCCCTACACTCTATACCATACACTCTACACTCTATACCCTACACTCTATACCGTACACTCTGCACTCTATACCCTACATTCTACACCCTACACTCTACACTCTATACCCTACACTCTACACTCTATACCCTACACTCTATACCCTACACTCTACACTCTATACCCTACACTCTACACTCTATACCCTACACTCTATACATTACAATCTATACCATACACTCTATACCATACACTCTATACCCTACACTCTATACCTCACACTCTACACTCTATCCCCTGCACTCTATACCATACACCCTACACTCTATACCATACACTCTGTACCTTACACTCTAAACTCTATACCCTACACTCTATACCCTACGCTCTATACCCTACACTCTATACCCTACACTCTACACTCTATACCCTACACTCTAATCCATATATTCTATACCCTACACTCTATACCCTACACTCTACACTCTATACCATACACTCTACACTTTACACTCTATACCCTACACTCTATACCCTACACTCTATACTCTATACCCTACACTCTATACTCTATACCCTACACTCTATACCATACACTCTATACCCTACACTCTACACTCTATTCCTACACTCTATACCATACACTCTATACCCTACACTCTTTACCCTACACTCTAATCCCTACACTCTACACTCTATACCCTACACTCTATACCCTACACTCTATACCCTACACTCTACACTCTATACCCTACACTCTATACCATACACTCTATACCCTACACTCTACACTCTATTCCCTACACTCTATACCATACACTCTATACCCTACACTCTTTACCCTACACTATACACTCTATACCCTACACTATATAACCTACACTCTATAACCTACACTTTATACCCTACACTCTATACCTTACACTCTATACCCTACACTCTACACCCTACACTCTACACTCTATACCCTACACTCTATAACCTACACTCTATATCCTACACTCTTTACCCTACTCTCTACACTTTATACCCTACACTCTACACTCTATACCCTACACTCTATGCCCTACACTCTACACTCTATACCCTACACTCTACACTCTATTCCCTACACTCTATACCATACTCTCTATACCCTACACTCTTTACCCTACAATATACACTCTATACCCTACACTCTACACTCTATACCATACACTCTATACCCTACACTCTATACCCTACACTCTACACTCTATACCCTACAATCTATACCCTACACTCTATACCTCACACTCTAAACCCTACACTCTATACCCTACACTCTACACTCTATACCCTACACTCTATACCATACACTCTATACCCTACACTCTATACCCTACACTCTATACCCTACACTCTACACTCTATAACCTACACTCTATAACATACACTTTATACCCTACACTCTATACCTTACACTCTATACCCTACACTCTACACCCTACACTCTACACTCTATACCCTACACTCTATAACCTACACTCTATACCCTACACTCTATACCCTACTCTCTACACTTTATATCCTACACTCTACACTCTATAACCTACAATCTACACCCTACACTCTACACTCTATACCCTACACTCTATAACCTACACTCTATACCCTACACTCTATACCCTACTCTCTTCACTTTATACCCTACACTCTACACTCTATACCCTACACTCTATACCCTACACTCTACACCCTACACTCTACACTCTATACCCTACACTCTATAACCTACACTCTATACCCTACACTCTATACCCTAATCTCTACACTTTATACCCTACACTCTACACTCTAAACCCTACACTCTATACGCTACACTCTACACTCTATACCCTACACTCTATACCCTACACCCTACACTCTATACCCTACACTCTACACTCTATAACGTACACTCTATACCCTACACTCTATACCCTACACTCTTCACCCTACACTTTATAGCTTACACTCTATACCCTACACTCTATACCATTCACTCTATACCCTACACTCTATACCCTACACTCTATACCCTACACTCTACACTCTACACCATACACTCTATACCCTACCCTCTATACCTTACACTCTATACCCTACACTCTACACATTATACCCTACACTATATACCCTACACTCTACACTCTATAACCTACACTCTATACCATACACTCTATACCCTACACTCTATACCCTACACTCTACACTCTACACTCTATACCCTACACTCTACACTCTACACCCTACACTCTACACTTTACACTTAATACCCTACACTCTATACCCTACACTCTATACCCTACACTCTACACTTTATCCCCTACACTCTATACCCTACACTCTATACCCTACACTCTATACCCTACACGCTATACCCTACACTCTACACTCTATACCCTACACTCTATACCCTACACTCTACACCCTACACTCCATACCCTACACCCTATACCCTACACTCTATACCCTGCACTCTACACCCTACACTCTATACCCTACACTCTATACCCTACACTCTATACCCTACACCCTATACCCTACACTCTACACTCTATACCCTACACTCTATACCCTACACTCTATACCATACACTCTATACCATACACTCTATCCCTTACACTCTATACCGTACACTCTACACTCTATACCCTACACTGTATACCCTTCACTCTAAACTCTATACCCTACACTCTATACCCTACACTCTACACTCTATACCCTACACTCTACACTCTATACCCTACACTCTATACCCTACAATCTATAACATACACTCTATACCATACACTCTATACCATACACTCTACACTCTATACCCTACACGCTATACCCTACACTCTACACTCTTTACCCTACACTCTATACCCTACACTCTACACTCTATACCCTACACTCTATACCCTATACTCTATACCATACACTCTATACCATACACTCTATCCCCTACACTCTATCCCATACACTCTACACTCTATACCCTACACTCTACACTCTATACCCTACACTCTACACTCTATCCCATACACTCTACACTCTATACCCTACACTCTACACTCTATACCCTACACTCTACACTCTTTACCCTACACTCTATAACCTACACTCTATACCCTACACTCTATACCCTACTCTCTACACTTTATACCCTACACTCTACACTCTATACCCTACACTCTATACCCTACACTCTACACTCTATACCCTACACTCTACACTCTATACCGTACACTCTACACTCTATACCCTACTCTCTACACTTTATATCCTACACTCTACAC
The DNA here is from genome assembly GCF_032444005.1 of Ranitomeya imitator. Taxonomy (NCBI): domain Eukaryota; kingdom Metazoa; phylum Chordata; class Amphibia; order Anura; family Dendrobatidae; genus Ranitomeya; species Ranitomeya imitator. Next base: position 297,083,607 of record NC_091284.1, read on the forward strand.
TCTATAACCTACAATCTACACCCTACACTCTACACTCTATACCCTACACTCTATAACCTACACTCTATACCCTACACTCTATACCCTACTCTCTACACTTTATACCCTACACTCTACACTCTATACCCTACACTCTATACCCTACACTCTACACCCTACACTCTACACTCTATACCCTACACTCTATAACCTACACTCTATACCCTACACTCTATACCCTAATCTCTACACTTTATACCCTACACTCTACACTCTAAACCCTACACTCTATACCCTACACTCTACACTCTATACCCTACACTCTATACCCTACACCCTACACTCTATACCCTACACTCTACACTCTATACCCTACACTCTATACCCTACACTCTATACCCTACACTCTTCACCCTACACTTTATAGCTTACACTCTATACCCTACACTCTATACCATTCACTCTATACCCTACACTCTATACCCTACACTCTATACCCTACACTCTACACTCTACACCATACACTCTATACCCTACCCTCTATACCTTACACTCTATACCCTACACTCTACACATTATACCCTACACTATATACCCTACACTCTACACTCTATAACCTACACTCTATACCACACACTCTATACCCTACACTCTATACCCTACACTCTACACTCTACACTCTATACCCTACACTCTACACTCTACACCCTACACTCTACACTTTACACTTAATACCCTACACTCTATACCCTACACTCTATACCCTACACTCTACACTTTATCCCCTACACTCTATACCCTACACTCTATACCCTACACTCTATACCCTACACGCTATACCCTACACTCTATACCCTACACTCTATACCCTACACTCTATACCCTACACTCTACACCCTACACTCCATACCCTACACCCTATACCCTACACTCTATACCCTGCACTCTACACCCTACACTCTATACCCTACACTCTATACCCTACACTCTATACCCTACACCCTATACCCTACACTCTACACTCTATACCCTACACTCTATACCCTACACTCTATACCATACACTCTATACCATACACTCTATCCCTTACACTCTATACCGTACACTCTACACTCTATACCCTACACTGTATACCCTTCACTCTAAACTCTATACCCTACACTCTATACCCTACACTCTACACTCTATACCCTACACTCTACACTCTATACCCTACACTCTATACCCTACAATCTATAACATACACTCTATACCATACACTCTATACCATACACTCTACACTCTATACCCTACACGCTATACCCTACACTCTACACTCTTTACCCTACACTCTATACCCTACACTCTACACTCTATACCCTACACTCTATACCCTATACTCTATACCATACACTCTATACCATACACTCTATCCCCTACACTCTATCCCATACACTCTACACTCTATACCCTACACTCTACACTCTATACCCTACACTCTACACTCTATCCCATACACTCTACACTCTATACCCTACACTCTACACTCTATACCCTACACTCTACACTCTTTACCCTACACTCTATAACCTACACTCTATACCCTACACTCTATACCCTACTCTCTACACTTTATACCCTACACTCTACACTCTATACCCTACACTCTATACCCTACACTCTACACCCTACACTCTACACTCTATACCCTACACTCTATAACCTACACTCCATACCCTACACTCTATACCCTACTCTCTACACTTTATACCCTACACTCTACACTCTATACCCTACACTCTATACCCTACACTCTACACTCTATACCCTACACTCTACACTCTATACCCTACACTCTACACTCTATACCCTACTCTCTAAACCCTACACTCTATACCCTACACTCTACACTCTATACCCTACACTCTATACCCTACACTCTACATTCTATACCCTACACTTTATACCCTACACTCTATACCCTACACTCTATACCCTACACTCTATACCCTACACTCTTCACCCTACACTTTATAGCTTACACTCTATACCCTACACTCTATACCATTCACTCTATACCCTACACTCTATACCGTACACTCTATACCCTACACTCTACACTCTACACCATACACTCTATACCCTACCCTCTATACCTTACACTCTATACCCTACACTCTACACATTATACCCTACACTATATACCCTACACTCTACACTCTATACCCTACACTCTATACCATACACTCTATACCCTACACTCTATACCCTACACTCTACACTCTATACCCTACACTCTACACTCTACACCCTACACTCTACACTTTACACTCTATACCCTACACGCTATACCCTACACTCTACACTTTATCCCCTACACTCTATACCCTACACTCTATACCCTACACTCTATACCCTACACGCTATACCCTACACTCTATACCCTACACTCTATACCCTACACTCTATACCCCACACTTTAAACCCTACACCCTACACTCTATACCATACACTCTATACCCTACACTCTACACTCTGTACCCTACACTCTATACTATACACTCTATACCCTACACTCTACACTTTATACCCTACACTCCATACCATACACTCTATACCCTACACTCTACACTCTACACTCTATACCCTACACTCTACACTCTACACCCTACACTCTACACTTTACACTTAATACCCTACACTCTATACCCTACACTCTATACCCTACACTCTACACTTTATCCCCTACACTCTATACCCTACACTCTATACCCTACACTCTATACCCTACACGCTATACCCTACACTCTACACTCTATACCCTACACTCTATACCCTACACTCTACACCCTACACTCCATACCCTACACCCTATACCCTACACTCTATACCCTGCACTCTACACCCTACACTCTATACCCTACACTCTATACCCTACACTCTATACCCTACACCCTATACCCTACACTCTACACTCTATACCCTACACTCTATACCCTACACTCTATACCATACACTCTATACCATACACTCTATCCCTTACACTCTATACCGTACACTCTACACTCTATACCCTACACTGTATACCCTTCACTCTAAACTCTATACCCTACACTCTATACCCTACACTCTACACTCTATACCCTACACTCTACACTCTATACCCTACACTCTATACCCTACAATCTATAACATACACTCTATACCATACACTCTATACCATACACTCTACACTCTATACCCTACACGCTATACCCTACACTCTACACTCTTTACCCTACACTCTATACCCTACACTCTACACTCTATACCCTACACTCTATACCCTATACTCTATACCATACACTCTATACCATACACTCTATCCCCTACACTCTATCCCATACACTCTACACTCTATACCCTACACTCTACACTCTATACCCTACACGCTACACTCTATCCCATACACTCTACACTCTATACCCTACACTCTACACTCTATACCCTACACTCTACACTCTTTACCCTACACTCTATAACCTACACTCTATACCCTACACTCTATACCCTACTCTCTACACTTTATACCCTACACTCTACACTCTATACCCTACACTCTATACCCTACACTCTACACTCTATACCCTACACTCTACACTCTATACCGTACACTCTACACTCTATACCCTACTCTCTACACTTTATATCCTACACTCTACACTCTATAACCTACAATCTACACCCTACACTCTACACTCTATACCCTACACTCTATAACCTACACTCTATACCCTACACTCTATACCCTACTCTCTACACTTTATACCCTACACTCTACACTCTATACCCTACACTCTATACCCTACACTCTACACCCTACACTCTACACTCTATACCCTACACTCTATAACCTACACTCTATACCCTACACTCTATACCCTAATCTCTACACTTTATACCCTACACTCTACACTCTAAACCCTACACTCTATACCCTACACTCTACACTCTATACCCTACACTCTATACCCTACACCCTACACTCTATACCCTACACTCTACACTCTATACCCTACACTCTATACCCTACACTCTATACCCTACACTCTTCACCCTACACTTTATAGCTTACACTCTATACCCTACACTCTATACCATTCACTCTATACCCTACACTCTATACCCTACACTCTATACCCTACACTCTACACTCTACACCATACACTCTATACCCTACCCTCTATAACTTACACTCTATACCCTACACTCTACACATTATACCCTACACTATATACCCTACACTCTACACTCTATAACCTACACTCTATACCATACACTCTATACCCTACACTCTATACCCTACACTCTACACTCTACACTCTATACCCTACACTCTACACTCTACACCCTACACTCTACACTTTACACTTAATACCCTACACTCTATACCCTACACTCTATACCCTACACTCTACACTTTATCCCCTACACTCTATACCCTACACTCTATACCCTACACTCTATACCCTACACGCTATACCCTACACTCTATACCCTACACTCTATACCCTACACTCTATACCCTACACTCTACACCCTACACTCCATACCCTACACCCTATACCCTACACTCTATACCCTGCACTCTACACCCTACACTCTATACCCTACACTCTATACCCTACACTCTATACCCTACACCCTATACCCTACACTCTACACTCTATACCCTACACTCTATACCCTACACTCTATACCATACACTCTATACCATACACTCTATCCCTTACACTCTATACCGTACACTCTACACTCTATACCCTACACTGTATACCCTTCACTCTAAACTCTATACCCTACACTCTATACCCTACACTCTACACTCTATACCCTACACTCTACACTCTATACCCTACACTCTATACCCTACAATCTATAACATACACTCTATACCATACACTCTATACCATACACTCTACACTCTATACCCTACACGCTATACCCTACACTCTACACTCTTTACCCTACACTCTATACCCTACACTCTACACTCTATACCCTACACTCTATACCCTATACTCTATACCATACACTCTATACCATACACTCTATCCCCTACACTCTATCCCATACACTCTACACTCTATACCCTACACTCTACACTCTATACCCTACACTCTACACTCTATCCCATACACTCTACACTCTATACCCTACACTCTACACTCTATACCCTACACTCTACACTCTTTACCCTACACTCTATAACCTACACTCTATACCCTACACTCTATACCCTACTCTCTACACTTTATACCCTACACTCTACACTCTATACCCTACACTCTATACCCTACACTCTACACCCTACACTCTACACTCTATACCCTACACTCTATAACCTACACTCCATACCCTACACTCTATACCCTACTCTCTACACTTTATACCCTACACTCTACACTCTATACCCTACACTCTATACCCTACACTCTACACTCTATACCCTACACTCTACACTCTATACCCTACACTCTACACTCTATACCCTACTCTCTAAACCCTACACTCTATACCCTACACTCTACACTCTATACCCTACACTCTATACCCTACACTCTACATTCTATACCCTACACTTTATACCCTACACTCTATACCCTACACTCTATACCCTACACTCTATACCCTACACTCTTCACCCTACACTTTATAGCTTACACTCTATACCCTACACTCTATACCATTCACTCTATACCCTACACTCTATACCGTACACTCTATACCCTACACTCTACACTCTACACCATACACTCTATACCCTACCCTCTATACCTTACACTCTATACCCTACACTCTACACATTATACCCTACACTATATACCCTACACTCTACACTCTATACCCTACACTCTATACCATACACTCTATACCCTACACTCTATACCCTACACTCTACACTCTATACCCTACACTCTACACTCTACACCCTACACTCTACACTTTACACTCTATACCCTACACGCTATACCCTACACTCTACACTTTATCCCCTACACTCTATACCCTACACTCTATACCCTACACTCTATACCCTACACGCTATACCCTACACTCTATACCCTACACTCTATACCCTACACTCTATACCCCACACTTTAAACCCTACACCCTACACTCTATACCATACACTCTATACCCTACACTCTACACTCTGTACCCTACACTCTATACTATACACTCTATACCCTACACTCTACACTTTATACCCTACACTCCATACCATACACTCTATACCCTACACTCTACACTCTATACCCTACACTCTATACCCTACACTCTATACCCTACACTCTACACTCTACACTCTATACCCTACACTCTATAACCTACACTCTATACTCTACACTCTATACCCTACACTCTATACCCTACACTCTGTACCCTACACTCTACACTCTATACCCTACACTCTATACCCTACACTCTATACCCTACACTCTATACCCTACACTCCATACCCTCCACTCTATACCCTACACTCTACACTCTATACCCTACACTCTATACCATACACTCTATACCCTACACTCTATACCCGACACTCTATACCCTACACTATACACTCTATACCCTACACTCTACACTGTATACCATACACTCTATACCCTACACTCTATACCCTACACTCTACACTCTATACACTACACTCTACACCCTACACTCTATACCATACACTCTATACCCTACACTCTACACTCTATACACTACACTCTATACCCTACACTCTATACCCTACACCCTACGCTCTATACACTACACTCTATACCCTACACTCTACACTCTATACCCTACCCTCTATTCCATACACTATATACCCTACACTCTATACCAAACACTCTACACTCTATACCCTACACTCTACAGTTTACACTCTATACCCTACACTCTATAGCCTACACTCTATACCCTACACTCTATACCCTACACTCTACACTCTATACTCTACATTATATACCCTACACTTTAATCCCTACACTCTACACTCTATACCCTACACTCTATACCCTACACTGTATACCCTACACTCTACACTCTATACCCTACACTCTATGCCCTACACTCTATACCCTACACTCTATACCATACACTCTAACACTCTATACCCTACACTCTATACCATACACACTATGCCCTACACTCTACACTCTATTCCCTACACTCTATACCATACACTCTATACCCTTTACTCTATACCCTACACTCTATAACCTACACTATACACTCTATACCCTACACTCTACACTCTATTCCCTACACTCTATACCATACACTCTATACCCTTTACTCTATACCCTACACTCTATAACCTACACTATACACTTTATACCCTACACTCTACACTCTATACCATACACTCTATACCCTACACTCTATACCCTACACTCTACACTCTATACCCTACAATCTATACCCTACACTCCATACCCTACACTCTATACCCTACACTCTATACCATACACTCTATACCCTACACTCTATGCCCTACACTCTATAACATACACTCTATACCCTGCACTCTATACCTTACACTCTATACCCTACACTCTACACCCTACACTCTATACCCTGCACTCTATACCATACACTCTACACTATATACCCTACACTCTATACCCTACACTCTACACTCTATAAACTACACTCTATACCCTACACTCTACACTCTATACCCTACGCTCTATACCATACACACTATACCCTACACTCTATACCCTACACTCTATACCCTACACTCTATACGCTACACTCTACACTCTATACCCTACATTCTATACTCTATACCCTACACTCTATACCCTACACTCTATACCATACACTCTATACCCTACACTCTACACTCTATACCCTACACTCTATACCCTATACTCTATACCCTACACTCTGCACTCTGTACCCTACACTCTACACTCTATACTCTACACTCTACAACATACACTCTATACCCTACACTCTATACCCTACACTCTATACCCTACACTCTACACACTATACCCTACACTCTATACAATACACTCTACACCCTACACTCTATACCCTACACTCTATACCCTACACTCTACATTCTATACCCTACACTCTATACTATACACTCTATACCCTACACTCTACACTCTATACCCTACACTCTATACCATACACTCTATACCCTACACTCTATGCCCTACACTCTAATCTCCATACCATACACTCTATACCCTACACTTTATAACATACATTCTACACCCTACACTCTATACCATACACTCTATACCATACACTCTACACTCTATACCATACACTCGATACCCTACACTCTACACTTTATACCCTACACACTATACCCTACACTCTATACCCTACACTCTATACCCTACACGCTATACCCTACACTCTATACCCTACACTCTATACCCTACACTCTACACTCTATACCCTACACTCTATACCATACACTCTATACCCTACACTCTACACTCTATACCCTACACTCTATACCATACACTCTATACCATACACTCTATGCCCTACACTCTAATCTCCATACCATACACTCTATACCCTACACTCTATAACATACATTCTACACCCTACACTCTATACCATACACTCTATACCCTACACTCTACACTCTATACCATACACTCTATACCCTACACGCTACACTCTATACCCTAAACTCTACACCCTACACTCTATACCCTACACTCTATACCCTACACTGTATACCCTACACTCTATACCCTACACTATACACGCTATACCCTACACTCTATACCCTACACTCTATACCATACACTCTATACCATACACTCTATCCCCTACACTCTATACCATACACTCTACACTCTATACCCTACACTCTATACCGTACACTCTGCACTCTATACCCTACACTCTACACCCTACACTCTACACTCTATACCCTACAATCTACACTCTATACCCTACACTCTATACCCTACACTCTACACTCTATACCCTACACTCTACACTCTATACCCTACACTCTATACATTACAATCTATACCATACACTCTATACCATACACTCTATACCCTACATTCTATACCTCACACTCTACACTCTATCCCCTGCACTCTATACCATACACCCTACACTCTATACCATACACTCTGTACCTTACACTCTAAACTCTATACCCTACACTCTATACCCTACACTCTATACCCTACACCCTACGATCTATACCCTACACTCTATACCCTACACTCTACACTCTATACCCTACACTCTATTCCATACACTCTATACCCTACACTCTATACCCTACACTCTACACTCTATACCATACACTCTACACTTTACACTCTATACCCTACACTCTATACCCTACACTCTATACTCTATACCCTACACTCTATACTCTATACCCTACACTCTATACCGTACATTCTACACTCTATACCCTACACTCTATACCCTACACTCTAATCCCTACACTCTACACTCTATACCCTACACTCTATACCCTACACTCTATACCCTACACTCCACACTCTATACCCTACACTCTATACCATACACTCTATACCCTACACTCTACACTCTATTCCCTACACTCTATACCATACACTCTATACCCTACACTCATTACCCTACACTATACACTCTGTACCCTACACAATATAACCTACACTCTATAACCTACACTTTATACCCTACACTCTATACCTTACACTCTATACCCTACACTCTACACCCTACACTCTACACTCTATACCCTACACTCTATAACCTACACTCTATATCCTACACTCTTTACCCTACTCTCTACACTTTATACCCTACACTCTACACTCTATACCCTACACTCTATGCCCTACACTCTACACTCTATACCCTACACTCTACACTCTATTCCCTACACTCTATACCATACTCTCTATACCCTACACTCTTTACCCTACAATATACACTCTATACCCTACACTCTACACTCTATACCATACACTCTATACCCTACACTCTACACTCTATACCCTACAATCTATACCCTACACTCTATACCCTACACTCTAAACCCTACACTCTATACCCTACACTCTACACTCTATACCCTACACTCTATACCATACACTCTATACCCTACACTCTATACCCTACACTCTATACCCTACACTCTACACTCTATAACCTACACTCTATAACATACACTTTATACCCTACACTCTATACCTTACACTCTATACCCTACACTCTACACCCTACACTCTACACTCTATACCCTACACTCTATAACCTACACTCTATACCCTACACTCTATACCCTACTCTCTACACTTTATACCCTACACTCTACACTCTATAACCTACAATCTACACCCTACACTCTACACTCTATACCCTACACTCTATAACCTACACTCTATACCCTACACTCTATACCCTACTCTCTACACTTTATACCCTACACTCTACACTCTATACCCTACACTCTATACCCTACACTCTACACCCTACACTCTACACTCTATACCCTACACTTTATAACCTACACTCTATACCCTACACTCTATACCCTAATCTCTACACTTTATACCCTACACTCTACACTCTATACCCTACACTCTATACCCTACACTCTACACTCTATACCCTACACTCTATACCCTACACCCTACACTCTATACCCTACACTCTACACTCTATACCCTACTCTCTAAACCCTACACTCTATACCCTACACTCTACACTCTATACCCTACACTCTATACCCTACACTCTATACCCTACACTCTTCACCCTACACTTTATAGCTTACACTCTATACCCTACACTCTATACCATTCACTCTATACCCTATACTCTATACCCTACACTCTATACCCTACACTCTACACTCTACACCATACACTCTATTATAGATCTCAAGGCAGGGTATACATCACAAATAAATCAAAATAAATAAATAAGAATGTCAAACTATATGCGTTACCTACTAGTGCCTGATCTGTAACCCATATGGACACAAATTGTGGGACAATTCGGAGGTATATAAGCAAAAAGAAAAGAAGAAACAAACCGAACTCAAGCCCAAATCAAGTTAATAAATATTTATTGAAGGGTAGAGTACACCATGTGGTAGGGGGGGAAAATGAAACCAAAAGAAAGGCACAAAAGCCAGGAGACGAAACAAATTATTCAAATAGTCGCACAAAATGAGTGTGGCCCCAAAAAGATAAAGAATCAAATAATAGAATATTGCTATATATATATAAATAAATGAGTAAATAAATAAATAAATATACATACACACATGTGCATACGCAGTAGAAAATAAGATAGATATACCGTATTGGGAGATATTATGAGACCAGTTTAAAAACTAAAGTGCGTATAGTGCATGCATATTTTAAACCCATGTGCGTGTATATTAAGTAGCAATATATAAAGGATAAGCAGCTGCTGTGACAAAAAATAGGGTAACCGGATCTAGGTAAATGCGCTGAGATGTTGGTACAAATGAACTCCAATAATATAGATATAAGTACATGGACTCAAGCCGCAAATACCTGAACAGATCGTCTCCTGGATGTGCCAGTCCCCGACGCGCGTTTCGGCGTCAGCCTTCGTCCCCCTGACGAAGGCTGACGCCGAAACGCGCGTCGGGGACTGGCACATCCAGGAGACGATCTGTTCAGGTATTTGCGGCTTGAGTCCATGTACTTATATCTATATTATTGGAGTTCATTTGTACCAACATCTCAGCGCATTTACCTAGATCCGGTTACCCTATTTTTTGTCACAGCAGCTGCTTATCCTTTATATATTGCTACTTAATATACACGCACATGGGTTTAAAATATGCATGCACTATACGCACTTTAGTTTTTAAACTGGTCTCATAATATCTCCCAATACGGTATATCTATCTTATTTTCTACTGCGTATGCACATGTGTGTATGTATATTTATTTATTTATTTACTCATTTATTTATATATATATAGCAATATTCTATTATTTGATTCTTTATCTTTTTGGGGCCACACTCATTTTGTGCGACTATTTGAATATTTTGTTTCGTCTCCTGGCTTTTGTGCCTTTCTTTTGGTTTCATTTTCCCCCCCTACCACATGGTGTACTCTACCCTTCAATAAATATTTATTAACTTGATTTGGGCTTGAGTTCGGTTTGTTTCTTCTTTTCTTTTTACCATACACTCTATACCCTACCCTCTATACCTTACACTTTATACCCTACACTCTACACATTATACCCTACACTATATACCCTACACTCTACACCCTACACTCTATACCATACACTCTATACCCTACACTCTATACCCTACACTCTACACTCTATACCCTACACTCTACACTCTACACCCTACACTCTACACTTTACACTTTATACCCTACACTCTATACCCTACACTCTATACCTACACTCTACACTTTATCCCCTACACTCTATACCCTACACTCTATACCCTACACTCTATACCCTACACGCTATACCCTACACTCTATACCCTACACTCTATACCCTACACTCTATACCCTACACTCTACACCCTACACTCCATACCCTACACCCTATACCCTACACTCCATACCCTACACTCTACACCCTACACTCTATACCCTACACTCTATACCCTACACTCTATACCCTACACCCTATACCCTACACTCTACACTCTATACCCTACACTCTATGCCCTACACTCTACACTCTATACCCTACACTCTACACTCTATTCCCTACACTCTATACCATACTCTCTATACCCTACACTCTTTACCCTACAATATACACTCTATACCCTACACTCTACACTCTATACCATACACTCTATACCCTACACTCTACACTCTATACCCTACAATCTATACCCTACACTCTATACCCTACACTCTAAACCCTACACTCTATACCCTACACTCTACACTCTATACCCTACACTCTATACCATACACTCTATACCCTACACTCTATACCCTACACTCTATACCCTACACTCTACACTCTATAACCTACACTCTATAACATACACTTTATACCCTACACTCTATACCTTACACTCTATACCCTACACTCTACACCCTACACTCTACACTCTATACCCTACACTCTATAACCTACACTCTATACCCTACACTCTATACCCTACTCTCTACACTTTATACCCTACACTCTACACTCTATAACCTACAATCTACACCCTACACTCTACACTCTATACCCTACACTCTATAACCTACACTCTATACCCTACACTCTATACCCTACTCTCTACATTTTATACCCTACACTCTACACTCTATACCCTACACTCTATACCCTACACTCTACACCCTACACTCTACACTCTATACCCTACACTCTATAACCTACACTCTATACCCTACACTCTATACCCTAATCTCTACACTTTATACCCTACACTCTACACTCTATACCCTACACTCTATACCCTACACTCTACACTCTATACCCTACACTCTATACCCTACACCCTACACTCTATACCCTACACTCTACACTCTATACCCTACTCTCTAAACCCTACACTCTATACCCTACACTCTACACTCTATACCCTACACTCTATACCCTACACTCTATACCCTACACTCTATACCCTACACTCTTCACCCTACACTTTATAGCTTACACTCTATACCCTACACTCTATACCATTCACTCTATACCCTACACTCTATACCCTACACTCTATACCCTACACTCTACACTCTACACCATACACTCTATTATAGATCTCAAGGCAGGGTATACATCACAAATAAATCAAAATAAATAAATAAGAATGTCAAACTATATGCGTTACCTACTAGTGCCTGATCTGTAACCCATATGGACACAAATTGTGGGACAATTCGGAGGTATATAAGCAAAAAGAAAAGAAGAAACAAACCGAACTCAAGCCCAAATCAAGTTAATAAATATTTATTGAAGGGTAGAGTACACCATGTGGTAGGGGGGGAAAATGAAACCAAAAGAAAGGCACAAAAGCCAGGAGACGAAACAAAATATTCAAATAGTCGCACAAAATGAGTGTGGCCCCAAAAAGATAAAGAATCAAATAATAGAATATTGCTATATATATATAAATAAATGAGTAAATAAATAAATAAATATACATACACACATGTGCATACGCAGTAGAAAATAAGATAGATATACCGTATTGGGAGATATTATGAGACCAGTTTAAAAACTAAAGTGCGTATAGTGCATGCATATTTTAAACCCATGTGCGTGTATATTAAGTAGCAATATATAAAGGATAAGCAGCTGCTGTGACAAAAAATAGGGTAACTGGATCTAGGTAAATGCGCTGAGATGTTGGTACAAATGAACTCCAATAATATAGATATAAGTACATGGACTCAAGCCGGAAATACCTGAACAGATCGTCTCCTGGATGTGCCAGTCCCCGACGCGCGTTTCGGCGTCAGCCTTCGTCCCCCTGACGAAGGCTGACGCCGAAACGCGCGTCGGGGACTGGCACATCCAGGAGACGATCTGTTCAGGTATTTGCGGCTTGAGTCCATGTACTTATATCTATATTATTGGAGTTCATTTGTACCAACATCTCAGCGCATTTACCTAGATCCGGTTACCCTATTTTTTGTCACAGCAGCTGCTTATCCTTTATATATTGCTACTTAATATACACGCACATGGGTTTAAAATATGCATGCACTATACGCACTTTAGTTTTTAAACTGGTCTCATAATATCTCCCAATACGGTATATCTATCTTATTTTCTACTGCGTATGCACATGTGTGTATGTATATTTATTTATTTATTTACTCATTTATTTATATATATATAGCAATATTCTATTATTTGATTCTTTATCTTTTTGGGGCCACACTCATTTTGTGCGACTATTTGAATATTTTGTTTCGTCTCCTGGCTTTTGTGCCTTTCTTTTGGTTTCATTTTCCCCCCCTACCACATGGTGTACTCTACCCTTCAATAAATATTTATTAACTTGATTTGGGCTTGAGTTCGGTTTGTTTCTTCTTTTCTTTTTACCATACACTCTATACCCTACCCTCTATACCTTACACTTTATACCCTACACTCTACACATTATACCCTACACTATATACCCTACACTCTACACCCTACACTCTATACCATACACTCTATACCCTACACTCTATACCCTACACTCTACACTCTATACCCTACACTCTACACTCTACACCCTACACTCTACACTTTACACTTTATACCCTACACTCTATACCCTACACTCTATACCTACACTCTACACTTTATCCCCTACACTCTATACCCTACACTCTATACCCTACACTCTATACCCTACACGCTATACCCTACACTCTATACCCTACACTCTATACCCTACACTCTATACCCTACACTCTACACCCTACACTCCATACCCTACACCCTATACCCTACACTCCATACCCTACACTCTACACCCTACACTCTATACCCTACACTCTATACCCTACACTCTATACCCTACACCCTATACCCTACACTCTACACTCTATACCCTACACTCTATACCATACACTCTATACCCTACACTCTATACCCTACACTCTATACCCTACACTCTACACTCTATAACCTACACTCTATAACATACACTTTATACCCTACACTCTATACCTTACACTCTATACCCTACACTCTACACCCTACACTCTACACTCTATACCCTACACTCTATAACCTACACTCTATACCCTACACTCTATACTATATACCCTACACTCTATACCGTACATTCTACACTCTATACTCTACACTCTATACCCTACACTCTAATCCCTACACTCTACACTCTATACCCTACACTCTATACCCTACACTCTATACCCTACACTCTACACTCTATACCCTACACTCTATACCATACACTCTATTCCCTACACTCTACACTCTATTCCCTACACTCTATACCATACACTCTAAACCCTACACTCATTACCCTACACTATACACTCTGTACCCTACACTATATAACCTACACTCTATAACCTACACTTTATACCCTACACTCTATACCTTACACTCTATACCCTACACTCTACACCCTACACTCTACACTCTATACCCTACACTCTATAACCTACACTCTATATCCTACACTCTTTACCCTACTCTCTACACTTTATACCCTACACTCTACACTCTATACCCTACACTCTATGCCCTACACTCTACACTCTATACCCTACACTCTACACTCTATTCCCTACACTCTACACCATACTCTCTATACCCTACACTCTTTACCCTACAATATACACTCTAGACCCTACACTCTACACTCTATACCATACACTCTATACCCTACACTCTATACCCTACACTCTAAACCCTACACTCTATACCCTACACTCTACACTCTATACCCTACACTCTATACCATACACTCTATACCCTACACTCTATACCCTACACTCTATACCCTACACTCTACACCCTACACTCTACACTCTATACCCTACACTCTATAACCTACACTCTATACCCTACACTCTATAACATACACTTTATACCCTACACTCTATACCTTACACTCTATACCCTACACTCTACACCCTACACTCTACACTCTATACCCTACACTCTATAACCTACACTCTATACCCTACACTCTATACCCTACTCTCTACACTTTATACCCTACACTCTACACTCTATAACCTACAATCTACACCCTACACTCTACACTCTATACCCTACACTCTATAACCTACACTCTATACCCTACACTCTATACCCTACTCTCTACACTTTATACCCTACACTCTACACTCTATACCCTACACTCTATACCCTACACTCTACACCCTACACTCTACACTCTATACCCTACACTCTATAACCTACACTCTATACCCTACACTCTATACCCTAATCTCTACACTTTATACCCTACACTCTACACTCTATACCCTACACTCTATACCCTACACTCTACACTCTATACCCTACACTCTATACCCTACACCCTACACTCTATACCCTACACTCTACACTCTATACCATACTCTCTAAACCCTACACTCTATACCCTACACTCTACACTCTATACCCTACACTCTATACCCTACACTCTATACCCTACACTCTATACCCTACACTCTTCACCCTACACTTTATAGCTTACACTCTATACCCTACACTCTATACCATTCACTCTATACCCTACACTCTATACCCTACACTCTATACCCTACACTCTACGCTCTACACCATACACTCTATACCCTACCCTCTATACCTTACACTCTATACCCTACACATTATACCCTACACTATATACCCTACACTCTACACTCTATACCCTACACTCTATACCATACACTCTATACCCTACACTCTATACCCTACACTCTACACTCTATACCCTACACTCTACACTCTACACCCTACACTCTACACTTTACACTTTATACCCTACACTCTATACCCTACACTCTATACCTACACTCTACACTTTATCCCCTACACTCTATACCCTACACTCTATACCCTACACTCTATACCCTACACGCTATACCCTACACTCTATACCCTACACTCTATACCCTACACTCTATACCCTACACTCTACACCCTACACTCCATACCCTACAGCCTATACCCTACAGTCTATACCCTACACTCTACACCATACACTCTATACCCTACACTCTATACCCTACACTCTATACCCTACACCCTATACCCTACACTCTACACTCTATACCCTACACTCTATACCATACACTCTATACCCTACACTCTATACCCTACACTCTATACCCTACACTCTACACTCTATAACCTACACTCTATAACATACACTTTATACCCTACACTCTATACCTTACACTCTATACCCTACACTCTACACCCTACACTCTACACTCTATACCCTACACTCTATAACCTACACTCTATACCCTACACTCTATACCCTACTCTCTACACTTTATACCCTACACTCTACACTCTATACCCTACACTCTATACCCTACACTCTACACCCTACACTCTACACTCTATACCCTACACTCTATAACCTACACTCTATACCCTACGCTCTATACCCTAATCTCTACACTTTATACCCTACACTCTACACTCTATACCCTACACTCTATACCCTACACTCTACACTCTACACCCTACACTCTACACTTTACACTTTATACCCTACACTCTATACCCTACACTCTATACCTACACTCTACACTTTATCCCCTACACTCTATACCCTACACTCTATACCCTACACTCTATACCCTACACGCTATACCCTACACTCTATACCCTACACTCTATACCCTACACTCTATACCCTACACTCTACACCCTACACTCCATACCCTACAGCCTATACCCTACACTCTATACCCTACACTCTACACCCTACACTCTATACCCTACACTCTATACCCTACACTCTATACCCTACACCCTATACCCTACACTCTACACTCTATACCCTACACTCTATACCATACACTCTATACCCTACACTCTATACCCTACACTCTATACCCTACACTCTACACTCTATAACCTACACTCTATAACATACACTTTATACCCTACACTCTATACCTTACACTCTATACCCTACACTCTACACCCTACACTCTACACTCTATACCCTACACTCTATAACCTACACTCTATACCCTACACTCTATACCCTACTCTCTACACTTTATACCCTACACTCTACACTCTATAACCTACAATCTACACCCTACACTCTACACTCTATACCCTACACTCTATAACCTACACTCTATACCCTACACTCTATACCCTACTCTCTACACTTTATACCCTACACTCTACACTCTATACCCTACACTCTATACCCTACACTCTACACCCTACACTCTACACTCTATACCCTACACTCTATAACCTACACTCTATACCCTACACTCTATACCCTAATCTCTACACTTTATACCCTACACTCTACACTCTATACCCTACACTCTATACCCTACACTCTACACTCTATACCCTACACTCTATACCCTACACCCTACACTCTATACCCTACACTCTACACTCTATACCCTACTCTCTAAACCCTACACTCTATACCCTACACTCTACACTCTATACCCTACACTCTATACCCTACACTCTATACCCTACACTCTATACCCTACACTCTATACCCTACACTCTTCACCCTACACTTTATAGCTTACACTCTATACCCTACACTCTATACCATTCACTCAATACCCTACACTCTATACCCTACACTCTATACCCTATACTCTACACTCTACACCATACACTCTATACCCTACCCTCTATATCTTACACTCTATACCCTACACTCTACACATTATACCCTACACTATATACCCTACACTTTACACTCTATACCCTACACTCTATACCATACACTCTATACCCTACACTCTATACCCTACACTCTACACTCTATACCCTACACTCTACACTCTACACCCTACACTCTACACTTTACACTTTATCCCCTACACTCTATACCCTACACTCTATACCCTACACTCTATACCCTACACGCTATACCCTACACTCTATACCCTACACTCTATACCCTACACTCTATACCCTACACTCTACACCCTACACTCCATACCCTACACCCTATACCCTACACTCTATACCCTACACTCTACACCCTACACTCTATACCCTACACTCTATACCCTACACTCTATACCCTACACCCTATACCCTACACTCTACACTCTATACCCTACACTCTATACCCTACACTCTATACCATACACTCTATACCATACACTCTATCCCCTACACTCTATACCATACACTCTACACTCTATACCCTACACTGTATACCCTACACTCTAAACTCTATACCCTATACTCTATACCCTACACTCTACACTCTATTCCCTACACTCTACACTCTATACCCTACACTCTATACTCTACAATCTATAACATACACTCTATACCATACACTCTATACCATACACTCTACACTCTATACCCTACACGCTATACCCTACACTCTACACTCTTTACCCTACACTCTATACCCTACACTCTATACCATACACTCTATACCATACACTCTATCCCCTACACTCTATCCCATACACTCTACACTCTATACCCTACACTCTACACTCTATACCCTACACTCTACACTCTATACCCTACACTCTATAACCTACACTCTATACCCTACACTCTATACCCTACTCTCCACATTTTATACCCTACACTCTACACTCTATACCCTACACTCTATACCCTACACTCTACACCCTACACTCTACACTCTATACCCTACACTCTATAATCTACACTCCATACCCTACACTCTATACCCTACTCTCTACACTTTATACCCTACAATCTACACTCTATACCCTACACTCTATACCCTACACTCTACACTCTATACCCTACACTCTATACCCTACACTCTACACTCTATACCCTACACTCTACACTCTATACCCTACTCTCTAAACCCTACACTCTACACTCTATACCCTACTCTCTAAACCCTACACTCTATACCCTACACTCTACACTATATACCCTACACTATATACCCTACACTCTATACCCTACACTCTATACCCTACACTCTATACCCTACACTCTTCACCCTACACTTTATAGCTTACACTCTATACCCTACACTCTATACCATTCACTCTATACCCTACACTCTATACCCTACACTCTATACCCTACACTCTACACTCTACACCATACACTCTATACCCTACCCTCTATACCTTACACTCTATACCCTACACTCTACACATTATACCCTACACTATATACCCTACACTCTTCACTCTATACCCTACACTCTATACCATACACTCTATACCCTACACTCTATACCCTACACTCTACACTCTACACCCTACACTCTACACTTTACACTTTATACCCTACACTCTATACCCTACACTCTATACCCTACACTCTACACTTTATCCCCTACACTCTATACCCTACACTCTATACCCTACACTCTATACCCTACACGCTATACCCTACACTCTATACCCTACACTCTATACCCTACACTCTATACCCTACACTCTACACCCTACACTCCATACCCTACACCCTATACCCTACACTCTATACCCTACACTCTACACCCTACACTCTATACCCTACACTCTATACCCTACACTCTATACCCTAACACCCTATACCCTACACTCTACACTCTATACCCTACACTCTATACCCTACACTCTATACCATACACTCTATACCATACACTCTATCCCCTACACTCTATACCATACACTCTACACTCTATACCCTACACTGTATACCCTTCACTCTAAACTCTATACCCTACACTCTATACCCTACACTCTACACTCTATACCCTACACGCTACACTCTATACCCTACACTCTATACCCTACAATCTATAACATACACTCTATACCATACACTCTATACCATACACTCTACACTCTATACCCTACACGCTATACCCTACACTCTACACTCTTTACCCTACACTCTATACCCTACACCCTACACTCTATACCCTACACTCTATACCCTACACTCTATACCATACACTCTATACCATACACTCTATCCCCTACACTCTACACTCTATACCCTACACTCTACACTCTATACTCTACACTCTACACTGTATACCCTACACTCTATAACCTACACTCTATACCCTACACTCTATACCCTACTCTCTACACTTTATACCCTACACTCTACACTCTATACCCTACACTCTATACCCTACACTCTACACCCTACACTCTACACTCTATACCCTACACTCTATAACCTACACTCCATACCCTACACTCTATACCCTACTCTCTACACTTTATACCCTACACTCTACACTCTATACCCTACACTCTATACCCTACACTCTACACTCTATACCCTACACTCTACACTCTATACCCTACTCTCTAAACCCTACACTCTATACCCTACACTCTACACTCTATACCCTACACTCTATACCCTACACTCTACACTCTATATTCTACACTTTATACCCTACACTCTATACCCTACACTCTTCACCCTACACTTTATAGCTTACACTCTATACCCTACACTCTATACCATTCACTCTATACCCTACACTCTATACCCTACACTCTATACCCTACACTCTACACTCTACACCATACACTCTATACCCTATCCTCTATACCTTACACTCTATACCCTACACTCTACACATTATACCCTACACTATATACCCTACACTCTACACTCTATACCCTACACTCTATACCATACACTCTATACCCTACACTCTATACCCTACACTCTACACTCTATACCCTACACTCTACACTCTACACCCTACACTCTACACTTTACACTCTATACCCTACACTCTATACCCTACACTCTATACCCTACACTCTACACTTTATCCCCTACATTCTATACCCTACATTCTATACCCTATACTCTATACCCTACACGCTACACCCTACACTCTATACCCTACACTCTATACCCTACACTCTATACCCTACACTCTACACCCTACACTCCATACCCTACACCCTATACCCTACACTCTATACCCTACACTCTACACCCTACACTCTATACCCTACACTCTATACCCTACACTCTATACCCTACACTCTACACTCTATACCCTACACTCTATACCCTACACTCTATAGCATACACTCTATACCATACACTCTATCCCCTACACTCTATACCATACACTCTACACTCTATACCCTACACTGTATACCCTACACTCTAAACTCTATACCCTACACTCTATACCCTACACTATACACTCTATACCCTACACTCTATACCCTACACTCTATACCCTACAATCTATAACATACACTCTATACCATACACTCTATACCATACACTCTACACTCTATACCCTACACTCTATACCCTACACTCTACACTCTATACCCTACACTCTATACCCTACACTCTATACCATACACTCTATACCATACACTCTATCCCCTACACTCTATCCCATACACTCTACACTCTATACCCTACACTATACACTCTATACCCTACACTCTACACTCTATACCCTACACTCTACACCCTACACTCTATACCATACACTCTATACCCTACACTCTACACTCTATACCCTACACTCTATACCCTACACTCTATACCCTACACTCTATACCCTACACTCTATACCCTACAATCTATAACATACACTCTATACCATACACTCTATACCATACACTCTACACTCTATACCCTACACTCTATACCCTACACTCTACACTCTATACCCTACACTCTATACCCTACACTCTATACTATACACTCTATACCATACACTCTATCCCCTACACTCTATCCCATACACTCTACACTCTATACCCTACACTATACACTCTATACCCTACACTCTACACTCTATACCCTACACTCTACACCCTACACTCTATACCATACACTCTTTACCCTACACTCTACACTCTATACCCTACACTCTATACCCTACACTCTATACCCTACACCCTACGCTCTATACCCTACACTCTATACCCTACACTCTACACACTATACCCTATACTCTATACCCTACACTCTACACCGTACATCCTACACTTTATACCCTACACTCTATACCCTACACTCTAATCCCTACACTCTACACTCTATACCCTACACTTTATACCCTACACTCTATACCCTACTCTCTACACTCTATACCCTACACTCTATACCCTACACTTTATACCCTACACTCTACACTCTATACCCTACACTCTATACCAAACACTCTACACTCTATTCCCTACACTCTATACCATACACTCTAAAACCTACACTCTATACCCTACACTATACACTCTATACCCTACAATCTATACCCTACACTCTATGCCCTACACTCTATACCCTACACTCTATACCCTACACTCTACACTCTACACCCTACACTCTATACCATACACTCTATACCATACACTCTATACCATACACTCTACACCCTACGCTCTATACCCTACACTCTATACCCTACACTCTATACTCTATACCCTATACTCTATTCCATACATTCTATACCCTACACTCTATACCCTACACTCTAATCCCTACACTCTACACTCTATACCCTACACTCTATACCCTACACTCTATACAATACACTTTATACCCTACACTCTATACCCTACACTCTACACTCTATTCCATGCACTCTATACCCTACACTCTATACCCTACACTCTACACTCTATACCCTACACTCTACACTCTATACTCTACACTCTACACTGTTTACCCTACACTCTATAACCTACACTCTATACCCTACACTCTATACCCTACTCTCTACACTTTATACCCTACACTCTACACTCTATACCCTACACTCTATACCCTACACTCTACACCCTACACTCTACACTCTATACCCTACACTCTATAACCTACACTCCATACCCTACACTCTATACCCTACTCTCTACACTTTATACCCTACACTCTACACTCTATACCCTACACTCTATACCCTACGCTCTACACTCTATACCCTACACTCTACACTCTATACCCTACTCTCTAAACCCTACACTCTATACCCTACACTCTACACTCTATACCCTACACTCTATACCCTATACTCTACACTCTATATTATACACTTTATACCCTACACTCTATACCCTACACTCTTCACCCTACACTTTATAGCTTACACTCTATACCCTACACTCTATACCATTCACTCTATACCCTACACTCTATACCCTACACTCTATACCCTACACTCTACACTCTACACCATACACTCTATACCCTACCCTCTATACCTTACACTCTATACCCTACACTCTACACATTATACCCTACACTATATACCCTACACTCTACACTCTATACCCTACACTCTATACCATACACTCTATACCCTACACTCTATACCCTACACTCTACACTCTATACCCTACACTCTACACTCTACACCCTACACTCTACACTTTACACTCTATACCCTACACTCTATACCCTACACTCTATACCCTACACTCTACACTTTATCCCCTACACTCTATACCCTACATTCTATACCCTATACTCTATACCCTACACGCTACACCCTACACTCTATACCCTACACTCTATACCCTACACTCTATACCCTACACTCTACACCCTACACTCCATACCCTACACCCTATACCCTACACTCTATACCCTACACTCTACACCCTACACTCTATACCCTACACTCTATACCCTACACTCTATACCCTACACTCTACACTCTATACCCTACACTCTATACCCTACACTCTATAGCATACACTCTATACCATACACTCTATCCCCTACACTCTATACCATACACTCTACACTCTATACCCTACACTGTATACCCTACACTCTAAACTCTATACCCTACACTCTATACCCTACACTATACACTCTATACCCTACACTCTATACCCTACACTCTATACCCTACAATCTATAACATACACTCTATACCATACACTCTATACCATACACTCTACACTCTATACCCTACACTCTATACCCTACACTCTACACTCTATACCCTACACTCTATACCCTACACTCTATACCATACACTCTATACCATACACTCTATCCCCTACACTCTATCCCATACACTCTACACTCTATACCCTACACTATACACTCTATACCCTACACTCTACACTCTATACCCTACACTCTACACCCTACACTCTATACCATACACTCTATACCCTACACTCTACACTCTATACCCTACACTCTATACCCTACACTCTATACCCTACACTCTATACCCTACACTCTATACCCTACAATCTATAACATACACTCTATACCATACACTCTATACCATACACTCTACACTCTATACCCTACACTCTATACCCTACACTCTACACTCTATACCCTACACTCTATACCCTACACTCTATACCATACACTCTATACCATACACTCTATCCCCTACACTCTATCCCATACACTCTACACTCTATACCCTACACTATACACTCTATACCCTACACTCTACACTCTATACCCTACACTCTACACCCTACACTCTATACCATACACTCTTTACCCTACACTCTACACTCTATACCCTACACTCTATACCCTACACTCTATACCCTACACCCTACGCTCTATACCCTACACTCTATACCCTACACTCTACACACTATACCCTATACTCTATACCCTACACTCTACACCGTACATCCTACACTTTATACCCTACACTCTATACCCTACACTCTAATCCCTACACTCTACACTCTATACCCTACACTTTATACCCTACACTCTATACCCTACTCTCTACACTCTATACCCTACACTCTATACCCTACACTTTATACCCTACACTCTACACTCTATACCCTACACTCTATACCAAACACTCTACACTCTATTCCCTACACTCTATACCATACACTCTAAAACCTACACTCTATACCCTACACTATACACTCTATACCCTACAATCTATACCCTACACTCTATGCCCTACACTCTATACCCTACACTCTATACCCTACACTCTACACTCTACACCCTACACTCTATACCATACACTCTATACCATACACTCTATACCATACACTCTACACCCTACGCTCTATACCCTACACTCTATACCCTACACTCTATACTCTATACCCTATACTCTATTCCATACATTCTATACCCTACACTCTATACCCTACACTCTAATCCCTACACTCTACACTCTATACCCTACACTCTATACCCTACACTCTATACAATACACTTTATACCCTACACTCTATACCCTACACTCTACACTCTATTCCATGCACTCTATACCCTACACTCTATACCCTACACTCTACACTCTATACCCTACACTCTACACTCTATACCCTATACTCTATACCCTACACTCTATACTCTATACCCTACACTCTATACCCTACACTCTACACTCTATGCCCTACACTCTATGCCCTACACTCTAATCCCTACACTCTACACTCTATACCCTACACTCTATACCCTACACTCTATACAATACACTTTATACCCTACACTCTATACCCTACACTCTACACTCTATTCCATGCACTCTATACCCTACACTCTATACCCTACACTCTACACTCTATACCCTACACTCTACACTCTATACCCTACACCCTACACTTGCATATTCCAGGTGCCTTCTGGGAGAAGCGAAGTCTCCCTAAGCTAGAAGATCGTTGGGTACAGCCGGGACCAGCTGCTTCGAAAGCATCACCAAACCACTCTACACTCTATACCCTACTCTCTAAACCCTACACTCTATACCCTACACTCTACACTCTATACCCTACACTCTATACCCTACACTCTATACCCTACACTCTATACCCTACACTCTTCACCCTACACTTTATAGCTTACACTCCATACCCTACACTCTATACCATTCACTCTATACCCTACACTCTATACCCTACACTCTATACCCTACACTCTATACCCTACACTCTTCACCCTACACTTTATAGCTTACACTCTATACCCTACACTCTATACCATTCACTCTATACCCTACCCTCTATACCTTACACTCTATACCCTACACTCTACACATTATACCCTACACTATATACCCTACACTCTACACTCTATACCCTACACTCTATACCATACACTCTATACCCTACACTCTATACCCTACACTCTATACCCTACACTCTACACTCTATACCCTACACTCTACACTCTACACCCTACACTCTACACTTTACACTTTATACCCTACACTCTTTACCCTACACTCTATACCTACACTCTACACTTTATCCCCTACACTCTATACCCTACACTCTATACCCTACACTCTATACCCTACACGCTATACCCTACACTCTATACCCTACACTCTATACCCTACACTCTATACCCTACACTCTACACCCTACACTCCATACCCTACACCCTATATCCTACACTCTATACCCTACACTCTACACCCTACACTCTATACCCTACACTCTATACCCTACACTCTATACCCTACACCCTATACCCTACACTCTACACTCTATACCCTACACTCTATACCATACACTCTATACCCTACACTCTATACCCTACACTCTATACCCTACACTCTACACTCTATAACCTACACTCTATAACATACACTTTATACCCTACACTCTATACCTTACACTCTATACCCTACACTCTACACCCTACACTCTACACTCTATACCCTACACTCTATAACCTACACTCTATACCCTACACTCTATACCCTACTCTCTACACTTTATACCCTACACTCTACACTCTATAACCTACAATCTACACCCTACACTCTACACTCTATACCCTACACTCTATAACCTACACTCTATACCCTACACTCTATACCCTACTCTCTACACTTTATACCCTACACTCTACACTCTATACCCTACATTCTATACCCTACACTCTACACCCTACACTCTACACTCTATACCCTACACTCTATAACCTACACTCTATACCCTACACTCTATACCCTAATCTCTACACTTTATACCCTACACTCTACACTCTATACCCTACACTCTATACCCTACACTCTACACTCTATACCCTACACTCTATACCCTACACCCTACACTCTATACCCTACACTCTACACTCTATACATTACTCTCTAAACCCTACACTCTATACCCTACACTCTACACTCTATACCCTACACTCTATACCCTACACTCTATACCCTACACTCTATACCCTACACTCTATACCCTACACTCTTCACCCTACACTTTATAGCTTACACTCTATACCCTACACTCTATACCATTCACTCAATACCCTACACTCTATACCCTACACTCTATACCCTACACTCTACACTCTACACCATACACTCTATACCCTACCCTCTATATCTTACACTCTATACCCTACACTCTACACATTATACCCTACACTATATACCCTACACTCTACACTCTATACCCTACACTCTATACCATACACTCTATACCCTACACTCTATACCCTACACTCTACACTCTATACCCTACACTCTACACTCTACACCCTACACTCTACACTTTACACTTTATACCCTACACTCTATACCCTACACTCTATACCCTACACTCTACACTTTATCCCCTACACTCTATACCCTACACTCTATACCCTACACTCTATACCCTACACGCTATACCCTACACTCTATACCCTACACTCTATACCCTACACTCTATACCCTACACTCTACACCCTACACTCCATACCCTACACCCTATACCCTACACTCTATACCCTACACTCTACACTCTATACCCTACACTCTATACCCTACACTCTATACCCTACACCCTATACCCTACACTCTACACTCTATACCCTACACTCTATACCCTACACTCTATACCATACACTCTATACCATACACTCTATCCCCTACACTCTATACCATACACTCTACACTCTATACCCTACACTGTATACCCTAAACTCTAAACTCTATACCCTACACTCTATACCCTACACTCTACACGCTATACCCTACACTCTACACTCTATACCCTACACTCTATACTCTACAATCTATAACATACACTCTATACCATACACTCTATACCATACACTCTACACTCTATACCCTACACGCTATACCCTACACTCTACACTCTTTACCCTACACTCTATACCCTACACTCTACACTCTATACCCTACACTCTATACCCTACACTCTATACCATACATTCTATACCATACACTCTATCCCCTACACTCTATCCCATATACTCTACACTGTATACCCTACACTCTACACTCTATACCCTACACTCTACACTCTATACCCTACACTCTATAACCTACACTCTATACCCTACACTCTATACCCTACTCTCTACATTTTATACCCTACACTCTACACTCTATACCCTACACTCTATACCCTACACTCTACACCCTACACTCTACACTCTATACCCTACACTCTATAACCTACACTCCATACCCTACACTCTATACCCTACTCTCTACACTTTATACCCTACAATCTACACTCTATACCCTACACTCTATACCCTACACTCTACACTCTATACCCTACACTCTATACCCTACACTCTACACTCTATACCCTACTCTCTAAACCCTACACTCTACACTCTATACCCTACTCTCTAAACCCTACACTCTATACCCTACACTCTACACTATATACCCTACACTCTATACCCTACACTCTATACCCTACACTCTATACCCTACACTCTTCACCCTACACTTTATAGCTTACACTCTATACCCTACACTCTATACCATTCACTCTACACTCTATACCCTACACTCTATACCCTACACTCTACACTCTATACCCTACTCTCTAAACCCTACACTCTACACTCTATACCCTACTCTCTAAACCCTACACTCTATACCCTACACTCTACACTATATACCCTACACTCTATACTCTACACTCTATACCCTACACTCTATACCCTACACTCTACACTCTATACCCTACTCTCTAAACCCTACACTCTACACTCTATACCCTACTCTCTAAACCCTACACTATATACCCTACACTCTACACTCTATACCCTACACTCTATACCATACACTCTATACCCTACACTCTATACCCTACACTCTACACTCTACACCCTACACTCTACACTTTACACTTTATACCCTACACTCTATACCCTACACTCTACACTCTATACCCTACACTCTATACCCTACACTCTACACTCTATACCCTACTCTCTAAACCCTACACTCTACACTCTATACCCTACTCTCTAAACCCTACACTCTATACCCTACACTCTACACTATATACCCTACACTCTATACCCTACACTCTATACCCTACACTCTATACCCTACACTCTTCACCCTACACTTTATAGCTTACACTCTATACCCTACACTCTATACCATTCACTCTATACCCTACACTCTATACCCTACACTCTATACCCTACACTCTACACTCTACACCATACACTCTATACCCTACCCTCTATACCCTACACTCTACACATTATACCCTACACTATATACCCTACACTCTACACTCTATACCCTACACTCTATACCATACACTCTATACCCTACACTCTATACCCTACACTCTACACTCTACACCCTACACTCTACACTTTACACTTTATACCCTACACTCTATACCCTACACTCTATACCCTACACTCTACACTTTATCCCCTACACTCTATACCCTACACTCTATACCCTACACTCTATAATAATAATAATAATAATAATAATCTTTATTTTTATATAGCGCTAACATATTCCGCAGCGCTTTACAGTTTTGCACACATTATCATCACTGTCCCCAATGGGGCTCACAATCTAGAATCCCTATCAGTATGTCTTTGGAATGTGGGAGGAAACCGGAGAACCCGGAGGAAACCCACGCAAACACGGAGAGAACATACAAACTCTTTGCAGATGTTGTCCTGGGTGGGATTAGAACCCAGGACCCCAGCGCTGCAAGGCTGCTGTGCTAACCACTGCGCCACCGTGCTGCCCACAACCCTACACGCTATACCCTACACTCTATACCCTACACTCTATACCCTACACTCTACACCCTACACTCCATACCCTACACCCTATACCCTACACTCTATACCCTACACTCTACACCCTACACTCTATACCCTACACTCTATACCCTACACTCTATACCCTACACCCTATACCCTACACTCTACACTCTATACCCTACACTCTATACCCTACACTCTATACCATACACTCTATACCATACACTCTATCCCCTACACTCTATACCATACACTCTACACTCTATACCCTACACTGTATACCCTTCACTCTAAACTCTATACCCTACACTCTATACCCTACACTCTACACTCTATACCCTACACTCTACACTCTATACCCTACACTCTATACCCTACAGTCTATAACATACACTCTATACCATACACTCTACACTCTATACCCTACACGCTATACCCTACACTCTACACTCTTTACCCTACACTCTATACCCTACACTCTACACTCTATACCCTAAACTCTATACCCTACACTCTATACCATACACTCTATACCATACACTCTATCCCCTACACTCTATCCCATACACTCTACACTCTATACCCTACACTCTACACTCTATACCCTACACTCTACACTCTATACCCTACACTCTATAACCTACACTCTATACCCTACACTCTATACCCTACTCTCTACACTTTATACCCTACACTCTACACTCTATACCCTACACTCTACACCCTACACTCTACACTCTATACCCTACACTCTATAACCTACACTCCATACCCTACACTCTATACCCTACTCTCTACACTTTATACCCTACACTCTACACTCTATACCCTACACTCTATACCCTACACTCTACACTCTATACCCTACACTCTATACCCTACACTCTACACTCTATACCCTACACTCTACACTCTATACCCTACTCTCTAAACCCTACACTCTATACCCTACACTCTACACTCTATACCCTACACTCTATACCCTACACTCTACACTCTATACCCTACACTTTATACCCTACAGTCTATACCCTACACTCTTCACCCTACACTTTATAGCTTACACTCTATACCCTACACTCTATACCATTCACTCTATACCCTACACTCTATACCCTACACTCTATACCCTACACTCTACACTCTACACCATACACTCTATACCCTACCCTCTATACCTTACACTCTATACCCTACACTCTACACATTATACCCTACACTATATACCCTACACTCTACACTCTATACCCTACACTCTATACCATACACTCTATTCCCTACACTCTATACACTACACTCTACACTCTATACCCTACACTCTACACTCTACACCCTACACTCTACACTTTACACTCTATACCCTACACTCTATACCCTACACTCTATACCCTACACTCTACACTTTATCCCCTACACTCTATACCCTACACTCTATACCCTACACTCTATACCCTACACGCTATACCCTACACTCTATACCCTACACTCTATACCCTACACTCTATACCCTACACTCTACACCCTACACTCCATACCCTACACCCTATACCCTACACTCTATACCCTACACTCTACACCCTACACTCTATACCCTACACTCTATACCCTACACTCTATACCCTACACTCTATACCCTACACTCTACACTCTATACCCTACACTCTATACCCTACACTCTATAGCATACACTCTATACCATACACTCTATCCCCTACACTCTATACCATACACTCTACACTCTATACCCTACACTGTATACCCTACACTTTAAACTCTATACCCTACACTCTATACCCTACACTCTACACTCTATACCCTACACTCTATACCCTACACTCTATACCCTACAATCTATAACATACACTCTATACCATACACTCTATACCATACACTCTACACTCTATACCCTACACTCTATACCCTACACTCTACACTCTATACCCTACACTCTATACCCTACACTCTACACTCTATACCCTACACTCTATACCCTACACTCTATACCATACACTCTATACCATACACTCTATCCCCTACACTCTATCCCATACACTCTACACTCTATACCCTACACTATACACTCTATACCCTACACTCTACACTCTATACCCTACACTCTACACCCTACACTCTATACCATACACTCAATACCCTACACTCTACACTCTATACCCTACACTCTATACCCTACACTCTATAACCTACACTCTATACCCTACACTCTATACCCTACTCTCTACACTTTATACCCTACACTCTACACTCTATACCCTACACTCTACACCCTACACTCTACACTCTATACCCTACACTCTATAACCTACACTCCATACCCTACACTCTATACCCTACTCTCTACACTTTATACCCTACACTCTACACTCTATACCCTACACTCTATACCCTACACTCTACACTCTATACCCTACACTCTATACCCTACACTCTACACTCTATACCCTACACTCTACACTCTATACCCTACTCTCTAAACCCTACACTCTATACCCTACACTCTACACTCTATACCCTACACTCTATACCCTACACTCTACACTCTATACCCTACACTTTATACCCTACACTCTATACCCTACACTCTTCACCCTACACTTTATAGCTTACACTCTATACCCTACACTCTATACCATTCACTCTATACCCTACACTCTATACCCTACACTCTATACCCTACACTCTACACTCTACACCATACACTCTATACCCTACCCTCTATACCTTACACTCTATACCCTACACTCTACACATTATACCCTACACTATATACCCTACACTCTACACTCTATACCCTACACTCTATACCATACACTCTATACCCTACACTCTATACCCTACACTCTACACTCTATACCCTACACTCTACACTCTACACCCTACACTCTACACTTTACACTCTATACCCTACACTCTATACCCTACACTCTATACCCTACACTCTACACTTTATCCCCTACACTCTATACCCTACACTCTATACCCTACACTCTATACCCTACACGCTATACCCTACACTCTATACCCTACACTCTATACCCTACACTCTATACCCTACACTCTACACCCTACACTCCATACCCTACACCCTATACCCTACACTCTATACCCTACACTCTACACCCTACACTCTATACCCTACACTCTATACCCTACACTCTATACCCTACACTCTATACCCTACACTCTACACTCTATACCCTACACTCTATACCCTACACTCTATAGCATACACTCTATACCATACACTCTATCCCCTACACTCTATACCATACACTCTACACTCTATACCCTACACTGTATACCCTACACTCTAAACTCTATACCCTACACTCTATACCCTACACTCTACACTCTATACCCTACACTCTATACCCTACACTCTATACCCTACAATCTATAACATACACTCTATACCATACACTCTATACCATACACTCTACACTCTATACCCTATACTCTATACCCTACACTCTACACTCTATACCCTACACTCTATACCCTACACTCTACACTCTATACCCTACACTCTATACCCTACACTATACACTCTATACCCTACACTCTACACTCTATACCCTACACTCTACACCCTACACTCTATACCATACACTCTATACCCTACACTCTACACTCTATACCCTACACTCTATACCCTACACTCTATACCCTACACCCTACGCTCTATACCATACAATCTATACCCTACACTCTACACACTATACCCTGCACTCTATTCCATACACTCTATACCCTACACTCTATACCCTACACTCTACACTCTATACCCTACACTCTACACTTTACACTCTATACCCTACACTCTATACCCTACACTCTATACTCTATACCCTACACTCTATACCGTACATCCTACACTTTATACCCTACACTCTATACCCTACACTCTAATCCCTACACTCTACACTCTATACCCTACACTTTATACCCTACACTCTATACCCTACTCTCTACACTCTATACCCTACACTCTATACCCTACACTTTATACCCTACACTCTACACTCTATACCCTACACTCTATACCATACACTCTACACTCTATTCCCTACACTCTATACCATACACTCTAAAACCTACACTCTATACCCTACACTATACACTCTATACCCTACAATCTATACCCTACACTCTATGCCCTACACTCTATACCCTACACTCTATACCCTACACTCTACACTCTACACCCTACACTCTATACCATACACTCTATACCATACACTCTATACCATACACTCTACACCCTACGCTCTATACCCTACACTCTATACCCTACACTCTATACTCTATACCCTATACTCTATTCCATACATTCTATACCCTACACTCTATACCCTACACTCTAATCCCTACACTCTACACTCTATACCCTACACTCTATACCCTACACTCTATACAATACACTTTATACCCTACACTCTATACCCTACACTCTACACTCTATTCCATGCACTCTATACCCTACACTCTATACCCTACACTCTACACTCTATACCCTACACTCTACACTCTATACCCTACACTCTATACCCTACACTCTACACTCTATACCCTACACTCTATACCATACACTCTACACTCTATTCCCTACACTCTATACCATACACTCTAAAACCTACACTCTATACCCTACACTATACACGCTATACCCTACAATCTATACCCTACACTCTATGCCCTACACCCTATACCCTACACTCTATACCCTACACTCTACACCCTACATTCTATACCCTACACTCTATACCCTACACTCTATACCCTACACTCTATACCCTACACTCTACACTCTATACCCTACACTCTATACCCTACACTCTATACCATACACTCTATACCATACACTCTATCCCCTACACTCTATACTATACACTCTACACTCTATACCCTACACTGTATACCCTACACTCTAAACTCTATACCCTACACTCTATACCCTACACTCTACACTCTATACCCTACACTCTACACTCTATACCCTACACTCTATACCCTACAATCTATAACATACACTCTATACCATACACTCTATACCATACACTCTACACTCTATACCCTACACTCTATACCCTACACTCTACACTCTATACCCTGCACTCTATACCCTACACTCTACACTCTATACCCTACACTCTATACCCTACACTCTATACCATACACTCTATACCATACACTCTATCCCCTACACTCTATCCCATACACTCTACACTCTATTCCATGCACTCTATACCTTACACTCTATACCCTCCACTCTATACACTACACTCTACACTCTATACCCTACACTCTATACCCTACACTCTATACCATACACTCTATACCCTACACTCTATACCCTACACTCTACACCCTAGGCTCTATACCATACACTCTATACCCTACACTCTATACCCTACACTCTACACCCTAGGCTCTATACCATACACTCTATACCCTACACTCTATACCCTACACTCTAAACCCTACACTCTACACTCTATACCCTACACTCTATTCCATACACTCTATACCCTACAATCTATACCCTACACTATAAAACTTACACTCTACACTCTATACCCTACACTCTACACCCTACACTCTATACCCTGCACTCTATACCATACACTCTGTACCCTACACTCTATACCCTACACTCTACACTCTATTCCATGCATTCTATACCCTACACTCTATACCCTACACTCTATACCCTACACGCTACACTCTATACCCTACACTCTACTCTCTACACTATATAACCTAGACTCTATACCCTACACTCTATACTCTATACTCTACACTCTAATCCCTACACTCTACACTCTATACCCTACACGCTATAACCTACACTCTATACCCTACACTCTATACCCTACACTCTATACCCTACACTCTACACCCTACACTCCATACCCTACACCCTATACCCTACACTCTATACCCTACACTCTACACCCTACACTCTATACCCTACACTCTATACCCTACACTCTGTACCCTACACTCTATACCCTACACTCTACACTCTATACCCTACACTCTATACCCTACACTCTATAGCATACACTCTATACCATACACTCTATCCCCTACACTCTATACCATACACTCTACACTCTATACCCTACACTGTATACCCTACACTCTAAACTCTATACCCTACACTCTATACCCTACACTCTACACTCTATACCCTACACTCTATACCCTACACTCTACACCCTACAATCTATAACATACACTCTATACCATACACTCTATACCATACACTCTACACTCTATACCCTACACTCTATACCCTACACTCTACACTCTATACCCTACACTCTATACCCTACACTCTACACCATATACCCTACACTCTATACCCTACACTGTATACCATACACTCTATACCATACACTCTATCCCCTACACTCTATCCCATACACTCTACACTCTATACCCTACACTATACACTCTATACCCTACACTCTACACTCTATACCCTACACTCTACACCCTACACTCTATACCATACACTCTATACCCTACACTCTACACTCTATACCCTACACTCTATACCCTACACTCTATACCCTACACCCTACGCTCTATACCCTACACTCTATACCCTACACTCTACACACTATACCCTACACTCTATTCCATACACTCTATACCCTACACTCTATACCCTACACTCTACACTCTATACCCTACACTCTACACTTTACACTCTATACCCTACACTCTATACCCTACACTCTATACTCTATACCCTACACTCTATACCGTACATCCTACACTTTATACCCTACACTCTATACCCTACACTCTAATCCCTACACTCTACACTCTATACCCTACACTTTATACCCTACACTCTATACCCTACTCTCTACACTCTATACCCTACACTCTATACCCTACACTTTATACCCTACACTCTACACTCTATACCCTACACTCTATACCATACACTCTACACTCTATTCCCTACACTCTATACCATACACTCTAAAACCTACACTCTATACCCTACACTATACACTCTATACCCTACAATCTATACCCTACACTCTATGCCCTACACTCTATACCCTACACTGTATACCCTACACTCTACACCCTACACTCTATACCATACACTCTATACCATACACTCTATACCATACACTCTACACCCTACGCTCTATAACCTACACTCTATACCCTACACTCTATACTCTATACCCTATACTCTATGCCATACATTCTATACCCTACACTCTATACCCACACTCTAATCCCTACACTCTACACTCTATACCCTACACTCTATACCCTACACTCTATACAATACACTTTATACCCTACACTCTATACCCTACACTCTACACTCTATTCCATTCACTCTATACCCTACACTCTATACCCTACACTCTACACTCTATACCCTACACTCTACACTCTATACCCTACACTCTATACCCTACACTCTACACTCTATACCCTACACTCTATACTATAAATTCCCTACACTCTATACCATACACTCTAAAACCTACACTCTATACCTTACACTATACACTCTATACCCTACAATCTATACCCTACACTCTATGCCCTACACCCTATACCCTACACTCTATACCCTACACTCTACACCCTACATTCTATACCCTACACTCTATACCCTACACTCTATACCCTACACTCTATACCCTACACTCTACACTCTATACCCTACACTCTATACCCTACACTCTATACCATACACTCTATACCATACACTCTATCCCCTACACTCTATACTATACACTCTACACTCTATACCCTACACTGTATACCCTACACTCTAAACTCTATACCCTACACTCTATACCCTACACTCTACACTCTATACCCTACACTCTACACTCTATACCCTACACTCTATACCCTACAATCTATAACATACACTCTATACCATACACTCTATACCATACACTCTACACTCTATACCCTACACTCTATACCCTACACTCTACACTCTATACCCTGCACTCTATACCCTACACTCTACACTCTATACCCTACACTCTATACCCTACACTCTATACCATACACTCTATACCATACACTCTATCCCCTACACTCTATCCCATACACTCTACACTCTATTCCATGCACTCTATACCTTACACTCTATACCCTCCACTCTATACCCTACACTCTACACTCTATACCCTACACTCTATACCCTACACTCTATACCATACACTCTATACCCTACACTCTATACCCTACACTCTACACCCTAGGCTCTATACCATACACTCTATACCCTACACTCTATACCCTACACTCTAAACCCTACACTCTACACTCTATACCCTACACTCTATTCCATACACTCTATACCCTACAATCTATACCCTACACTATAAAACTTACACTCTACACTCTATACCCTACACTCTATACCCTACACTCTATACCCTGCACTCTATACCATACACTCTATACCCTACACTCTATACCCTACACTCTACACTCTATTCCATGCATTCTATACCCTACACTCTATACCCTACACTCTATACCCTACACGCTACACTCTATACCCTACACTCTACTCTCTACACTATATAACCTAGACTCTATACCCTACACTCTATACTCTATACCCTACACTCTAATCCCTACACTCTACACTCTATACCCTACACGCTATACCCTACACTCTATACCCTACACTCTATACCCTACACTCTATACCCTACACTCTACACCCTACACTCCATACCCTACACCCTATACCCTACACTCTATACCCTACACTCTACACCCTACACTCTATACCCTACACTCTATACCCTACACTCTATACCCTACACTCTGTACCCTACACTCTACACTCTATACCCTACACTCTATACCCTACACTCTATAGCATACACTCTATACCATACACTCTATCCCCTACACTCTATACCATACACTCTACACTCTATACCCTACACTGTATACCCTACACTCTAAACTCTATACCCTACACTCTATACCCTACACTCTACACTCTATACCCTACACTCTATACCCTACACTCTATACCCTACAATCTATAACATACACTCTATACCATACACTCTATACCATACACTCTACACTCTATACCCTACACTCCATACCCTACACTCTACACTCTATACCCTACACTCTATACCCTACACTCTACACTCTATACCCTACACTCTATACCCTACACTCTTTACCATACACTCTATACCATACACTCTATCCCCTACACTCTATCCCATACACTCTACACTCTATACCCTACACTATACACTCTATACCCTACACTCTACACTCTATACCCTACACTCTACACCCTACACTCTATACCATACACTCTATACCCTACACTCTACACTCTATACCCTACACTCTATACCCTACACTCTATACCCTACACCCTACGCTCTATAACCTACACTCTATACCCTACACTCTACACACTATACCCTACACTCTATTCCATACACTCTATACCCTACACTCTATACCCTAAACTCTACAATCTATACCCTACACTCTACACTTTACACTCTATACCCTACACTCTATACCCTACACTCTATACTCTATACCCTACACTCTATACCGTACATCCTACACTTTATACCCTACACTCTATACCCTACACTCTAATCCCTACACTCTACACTCTATACCCTACACTTTTTACCCTACACTCTATACCCTACTCTCTACACTCTATACCCTACACTCTATACCCTACACTTTATACCCTACACTCTACACTCTATACCCTACACTCTATACCATACACTCTACACTCTATTCCCTACACTCTATACCATACAC
Organism: Ranitomeya imitator; assembly: GCF_032444005.1. Classification (NCBI taxonomy): domain Eukaryota; kingdom Metazoa; phylum Chordata; class Amphibia; order Anura; family Dendrobatidae; genus Ranitomeya; species Ranitomeya imitator. Next base: position 297,125,054 of record NC_091284.1, read on the forward strand.
TCTAAAACCTACACTCTATACCCTACACTATACACTCTATACCCTACAATCTATACCCTACACTCTATGCCCTACACTCTATACCCTACACTCTATACCCTACACTCTACACTCTACACCCTACACTCTATACCATACACTCTATACCATACACTCTATACCATACACTCTACACCCTACGCTCTATACCCTACACTCTATACCCTACACTCTATACTCTATACCCTATACTCTATTCCATACATTCTATACCCTACACTCTATACCCTACACTCTAATCCCTACACTCTACACTCTATACCCTACACTCTATACCCTACACTCTATACAATACACTTTATACCCTACACTCTATACCCTACACTCTACACTCTATTCCATGCACTCTATACCCTACACTCTATACCCTACACTCTACACTCTATACCCTACACTCTACACTCTATACCCTACACTCTATACCCTACACTCTACACTCTATACCCTACACTCTATACTATACACTCTACACTCTATTCCCTACACTCTATACCATACACTCTAAAACCTACACTCTATACCCTACACTATACACTCTATACCCTACAATCTATACCCTACACTCTATGCCCTACACCCTATACCCTACACTCTATACCCTACACTCTACACCCTACATTCTATACCCTACACTCTATACCCTACACTCTATACCCTACACTCTATACCCTACACTCTACACTCTATACCCTACACTCTATACCCTACACTCTATACCATACACTCTATACCATACACTCTATCCCCTACACTCTATACTATACACTCTACACTCTATACCCTACACTGTATACCCTACACTCTAAACTCTATACCCTACACTCTATACCCTACACTCTACACTCTATACCCTACACTCTACACTCTATACCCTACACTCTATACCCTACAATCTATAACATACACTCTATACCATACACTCTATACCATACACTCTACACCCTATACCCTACACTCTATACCCTACACTCTACACTCTATACCCTGCACTCTATACCCTACACTCTACACTCTATACCCTACACTCTATACCCTACACTCTATACCATACACTCTATACCATACACTCTATCCCCTACACTCTATCCCATACACTCTAAACTCTATTCCATGCACTCTATACCTTACACTCTATACCCTCCACTCTATACCCTACACTCTACACTCTATACCCTACACTCTATACCCTACACTCTATACCATACACTCTATAACATACACTATATACCCTACACTCTACACCCTAGGCTCTATACCATACACTCTATACCCTACACTCTATACCCTACACTCTAAACCCTACACTCTACACTCTATACCCTACACTCTATTCCATACACTCTATACCCTACAATCTATACCCTACACTATAAAACTTACACTCTACACTCTATACCCTACACTCTATACCCTACACTCTATACCCTGCACTCTATGCCATACACTCTATACCCTACACTCTATACCCTACACTCTACACTCTATTCCATGCATTCTATACCCTACACTCTATACCCTGCACTCTATACCCTACACGCTACACTCTATACCCTACACTCTACTCTCTACACTATATAACCTAGACTCTATACCCTACACTCTATACTCTATACCCTACACTCTAATCCCTACACTCTACACTCTATACCCTACACTCTATACCCTACACTCTATACCCTACACTCTACACTCTATACCCTACACTCTATACCCTACACTCTATACCATACACTCTATAACCTACACTCTATACCCTACACTCTACACCCTAGGCTCTATACCATACACTCTATACCCTACACTCTATACCCTACACTCTAAACCCTACACTCTACACTCTATACCCTACACTCTATTCCATACACTCTATACCCTACAATCTATACCCTACACTATAAAACTTACACTCTACACTCTATACCCTACACTCTATACCCTACACTCTATACCCTGCACTCTATACCATACACTGTATACCCTACACTCTATACCCTACACTCTACACTCTATTCCATGCATTCTATACCCTACACTCTATACCCTACACTCTATACCCTACACGCTACACTCTATACCCTACACTCTACTCTCTACACTATATAACCTAGACTCTATACCCTACACTCTATACTCTATACCCTACACTCTAATCCCTACACTCTACACTCTATACCCTACACTCTATACCCTACACTCTATACCCTACACTCTACACTCTATACCCTACACTCTATACCCTACACTCTATACCCTACACTCTATACCCTACACTATACACTCTATACCCTACACTCTACACTCTACACTGTATACCATACACTCTATACCCTACACTCTATACCCTACACTCTACACTCTATACCCTACACTCTACACCCTACACTCTATAACATACACTCTATACCCTACACTCTACACTCTATACCCTACACTCTATACCCTACACTCTATAACCTACACCCTACGCTCTATACCCTACACTCTATACCCTACACTCTACACTCTATACCCTACACTCTATTCCATACACTCTATACCCTACACTCTATACCCTACACTCTACACTCTATACCCTACACCCTATGCTCTATACCATACACTCTATACCCTACACTCTAAACCCTACACTCTATACCCTACTCTCTATACCCTACACTCTATACCCTACACTCTACACTCTATACCCTACACTCTATACCTTACACTCTACACTATATACCCTACACTCTATACCCTACACTATATACCCTACACTCTACACCCTTCACTTTATACCTTACACTCTATACCCTACACTCTATACCCTACACTCTACACCATACACTCTATACCCTACACTCTATACCCTACACTCTATACTCTACACTATACACTCTATACCCTACACTCTACACTCTACACCATACACTCTATACCCTACACTCTATACCATACACACTATACCCTACACTCTATACCCTACACTCTACACTCTATACCCTACACTCTATAACCTACACTCTATACCCTACACTCTATACCCTAATCTCTACACTTTATACCCTACACTCTACACTCTATACCCTACACTCTATACCCTACACTCTACACTCTATACCCTACACTCTATACCCTACACCCTACACTCTATACCCTACACTCTACACTCTATACCCTACTCTCTAAACCCTACACTCTATACCCTACACTCTACACTCTATACCCTACACTCTATACCCTACACTCTATACCCTACACTCTATACCCTACACTCTATACCCTACACTCTTCACCCTACACTTTATAGCTTACACTCTATACCCTACACTCTATACCATTCACTCAATACCCTACACTCTATACCCTACACTCTATACCCTACACTCTACACCATACACTCTATACCCTACCCTCTATATCTTACACTCTATACCCTACACTCTACACATTATACCCTACACTATATACCCTACACTCTACACTCTATACCCTACACTCTATACCATACACTCTATACCCTACACTCTATACCCTACACTCTACACTCTATACCCTACACTCTACACTCTACACCCTACACTCTACACTTTACACTTTATACCCTACACTCTATACCCTACACTCTATACCCTACACTCTACACTTTATCCCCTACACTCTATACCCTACACTCTATACCCTACACTCTATACCCTACACGCTATACCCTACACTCTATACCCTACACTCTATACCCTACACTCTATACCCTACACTCTACACCCTACACTCCATACCCTACACCCTATACCCTACACTCTATACCCTACACTCTATACCCTACACGCTACACTCTATACCCTACACTCTACTCTCTACACTATATAACCTAGACTCTATACCCTACACTCTATACTCTATACCCTACACTCTAATCCCTACACTCTACACTCTATACCCTACACTCTATACCCTACACTCTATACCCTACACTCTACACTCTATACCCTACACTCTATACCCTACACTCTATACCCTACACTCTATACCCTACACTATACACTCTATACCCTACACTCTACACTCTACACTGTATACCATACACTCTATACCCTACACTCTATACCCTACACTCTACACTCTATACCCTACACTCTACACCCTACACTCTATAACATACACTCTATACCCTACACTCTACACTCTATACCCTACACTCTATACCCTACACTCTATAACCTACACCCTACGCTCTATACCCTACACTCTATACCCTACACTCTACACTCTATACCCTACACTCTATTCCATACACTCTATACCCTACACTCTATACCCTACACTCTACACTCTATACCCTACACCCTATGCTCTATACCATACACTCTATACCCTACACTCTAAACCCTACACTCTATACCCTACTCTCTATACCCTACACTCTATACCCTACACTCTACACTCTATACCCTACACTCTATACCTTACACTCTACACTATATACCCTACACTCTATACCCTACACTATATACCCTACACTCTACACCCTTCACTTTATACCTTACACTCTATACCCTACACTCTATACCCTACACTCTACACCATACACTCTATACCCTACACTCTATACCCTACACTCTATACTCTACACTATACACTCTATACCCTACACTCTACACTCTACACCATACACTCTATACCCTACACTCTATACCATACACACTATACCCTACACTCTATACCCTACACTCTACACTCTATACCCTACACTCTATAACCTACACTCTATACCCTACACTCTATACCCTAATCTCTACACTTTATACCCTACACTCTACACTCTATACCCTACACTCTATACCCTACACTCTACACTCTATACCCTACACTCTATACCCTACACCCTACACTCTATACCCTACACTCTACACTCTATACCCTACTCTCTAAACCCTACACTCTATACCCTACACTCTACACTCTATACCCTACACTCTATACCCTACACTCTATACCCTACACTCTATACCCTACACTCTATACCCTACACTCTTCACCCTACACTTTATAGCTTACACTCTATACCCTACACTCTATACCATTCACTCAATACCCTACACTCTATACCCTACACTCTATACCCTACACTCTACACCATACACTCTATACCCTACACTCTATACCCTACACTCTATACCCTACACTCTACACTCTATACCCTACACTCTATACCCTACACTCTATACCATACACTCTATAACCTACACTCTATACCCTACACTCTACACCCTAGGCTCTATACCATACACTCTATACCCTACACTCTAAACCCTACACTCTACACTCTATACCCTACACTCTATTCCATACACTCTATACCCTACAATCTATACCCTACACTATAAAACTTACACTCTACACTCTATACCCTACACTCTATACCCTACACTCTATACCCTGCACTCTATACCATACACTGTATACCCTACACTCTATACCCTACACTCTACACTCTATTCCATGCATTCTATACCCTACACTCTATACCCTACACTCTATACCCTACACGCTACACTCTATACCCTACACTCTACTCTCTACACTATATAACCTAGACTCTATACCCTACACTCTATACTCTATACCCTACACTCTAATCCCTACACTCTACACTCTATACCCTACACTCTATACCCTACACTCTATACCCTACACTCTACACTCTATACCCTACACTCTATACCCTACACTCTATACCCTACACTCTATACCCTACACTATACACTCTATACCCTACACTCTACACTCTACACTGTATACCATACACTCTATACCCTACACTCTATACCCTACACTCTACACTCTATACCCTACACTCTACACCCTACACTCTATAACATACACTCTATACCCTACACTCTACACTCTATACCCTACACTCTATACCCTACACTCTATAACCTACACCCTACGCTCTATACCCTACACTCTATACCCTACACTCTACACTCTATACCCTACACTCTATTCCATACACTCTATACCCTACACTCTATACCCTACACTCTACACTCTATACCCTACACCCTATGCTCTATACCATACACTCTATACCCTACACTCTAAACCCTACACTCTATACCCTACTCTCTATACCCTACACTCTATACCCTACACTCTACACTCTATACCCTACACTCTATACCTTACACTCTACACTATATACCCTACACTCTATACCCTACACTATATACCCTACACTCTACACCCTTCACTTTATACCTTACACTCTATACCCTACACTCTATACCCTACACTCTACACCATACACTCTATACCCTACACTCTATACCCTACACTCTATACTCTACACTATACACTCTATACCCTACACTCTACACTCTACACCATACACTCTATACCCTACACTCTATACCATACACACTATACCCTACACTCTATACCCTACACTCTACACTCTATACCCTACACTCTATAACCTACACTCTATACCCTACACTCTATACCCTAATCTCTACACTTTATACCCTACACTCTACACTCTATACCCTACACTCTATACCCTACACTCTACACTCTATACCCTACACTCTATACCCTACACCCTACACTCTATACCCTACACTCTACACTCTATACCCTACTCTCTAAACCCTACACTCTATACCCTACACTCTACACTCTATACCCTACACTCTATACCCTACACTCTATACCCTACACTCTATACCCTACACTCTATACCCTACACTCTTCACCCTACACTTTATAGCTTACACTCTATACCCTACACTCTATACCATTCACTCAATACCCTACACTCTATACCCTACACTCTATACCCTACACTCTACACCATACACTCTATACCCTACACTCTATACCCTACACTCTATACCCTACACTCTACACTCTATACCCTACACTCTATACCCTACACTCTATACCATACACTCTATAACCTACACTCTATACCCTACACTCTACACCCTAGGCTCTATACCATACACTCTATACCCTACACTCTATACCCTACACTCTAAACCCTACACTCTACACTCTATACCCTACACTCTATTCCATACACTCTATACCCTACAATCTATACCCTACACTATAAAACTTACACTCTACACTCTATACCCTACACTCTATACCCTACACTCTATACCCTGCACTCTATACCATACACTGTATACCCTACACTCTATACCCTACACTCTACACTCTATTCCATGCATTCTATACCCTACACTCTATACCCTACACTCTATACCCTACACGCTACACTCTATACCCTACACTCTACTCTCTACACTATATAACCTAGACTCTATACCCTACACTCTATACTCTATACCCTACACTCTAATCCCTACACTCTACACTCTATACCCTACACTCTATACCCTACACTCTATACCCTACACTCTACACTCTATACCCTACACTCTATACCCTACACTCTATACCCTACACTCTATACCCTACACTATACACTCTATACCCTACACTCTACACTCTACACTGTATACCATACACTCTATACCCTACACTCTATACCCTACACTCTACACTCTATACCCTACACTCTACACCCTACACTCTATAACATACACTCTATACCCTACACTCTACACTCTATACCCTACACTCTATACCCTACACTCTATAACCTACACCCTACGCTCTATACCCTACACTGTATACCCTACACTCTACACTCTATACCCTACACTCTATTCCATACACTCTATACCCTACACTCTATACCCTACACTCTACACTCTATACCCTACACCCTATGCTCTATACCATACACTCTATACCCTACACTCTAAACCCTACACTCTATACCCTACTCTCTATACCCTACACTCTATACCCTACACTCTACACTCTATACCCTACACTCTATACCTTACACTCTACACTATATACCCTACACTCTATACCCTACACTATATACCCTACACTCTACACCCTTCACTTTATACCTTACACTCTATACCCTACACTCTATACCCTACACTCTACACCATACACTCTATACCCTACACTCTATACCCTACACTCTATACTCTACACTATACACTCTATACCCTACACTCTACACTCTACACCATACACTCTATACCCTACACTCTATACCATACACACTATACCCTACACTCTATACCCTACACTCTACACTCTATACCCTACACTCTATAACCTACACTCTATACCCTACACTCTATACCCTAATCTCTACACTTTATACCCTACACTCTACACTCTATACCCTACACTCTATACCCTACACTCTACACTCTATACCCTACACTCTATACCCTACACCCTACACTCTATACCCTACACTCTACACTCTATACCCTACTCTCTAAACCCTACACTCTATACCCTACACTCTACACTCTATACCCTACACTCTATACCCTACACTCTATACCCTACACTCTATACCCTACACTCTATACCCTACACTCTTCACCCTACACTTTATAGCTTACACTCTATACCCTACACTCTATACCATTCACTCAATACCCTACACTCTATACCCTACACTCTATACCCTACACTCTACACCATACACTCTATACCCTACCCTCTATATCTTACACTCTATACCCTACACTCTACACATTATACCCTACACTATATACCCTACACTCTACACTCTATACCCTACACTCTATACCATACACTCTATACCCTACACTCTATACCCTACACTCTACACTCTATACCCTACACTCTACACTCTACACCCTACACTCTACACTTTACACTTTATACCCTACACTCTATACCCTACACTCTATACCCTACACTCTACACTTTATCCCCTACACTCTATACCCTACACTCTATACCCTACACTCTATACCCTACACGCTATACCCTACACTCTATACCCTACACTCTATACCCTACACTCTATACCCTACACTCTACACCCTACACTCCATACCCTACACCCTATACCCTACACTCTATACCCTACACTCTATACCCTACACGCTACACTCTATACCCTACACTCTACTCTCTACACTATATAACCTAGACTCTATACCCTACACTCTATACTCTATACCCTACACTCTAATCCCTACACTCTACACTCTATACCCTACACTCTATACCCTACACTCTATACCCTACACTCTACACTCTATACCCTACACTCTATACCCTACACTCTATACCCTACACTCTATACCCTACACTATACACTCTATACCCTACACTCTACACTCTACACTGTATACCATACACTCTATACCCTACACTCTATACCCTACACTCTACACTCTATACCCTACACTCTACACCCTACACTCTATAACATACACTCTATACCCTACACTCTACACTCTATACCCTACACTCTATACCCTACACTCTATAACCTACACCCTACGCTCTATACCCTACACTCTATACCCTACACTCTACACTCTATACCCTACACTCTATTCCATACACTCTATACCCTACACTCTATACCCTACACTCTACACTCTATACCCTACACCCTATGCTCTATACCATACACTCTATACCCTACACTCTAAACCCTACACTCTATACCCTACTCTCTATACCCTACACTCTATACCCTACACTCTACACTCTATACCCTACACTCTATACCTTACACTCTACACTATATACCCTACACTCTATACCCTACACTATATACCCTACACTCTACACCCTTCACTTTATACCTTACACTCTATACCCTACACTCTATACCCTACACTCTACACCATACACTCTATACCCTACACTCTATACCCTACACTCTATACTCTACACTATACACTCTATACCCTACACTCTACACTCTACACCATACACTCTATACCCTACACTCTATACCATACACACTATACCCTACACTCTATACCCTACACTCTACACTCTATACCCTACACTCTATAACCTACACTCTATACCTTACACTCTATACCCTAATCTCTACACTTTATACCCTACACTCTACACTCTATACCCTACACTCTATACCCTACACTCTACACTCTATACCCTACACTCTATACCCTACACCCTACACTCTATACCCTACACTCTACACTCTATACCCTACTCTCTAAACCCTACACTCTATACCCTACACTCTACACTCTATACCCTACACTCTATACCCTACACTCTATACCCTACACTCTATACCCTACACTCTATACCCTACACTCTTCACCCTACACTTTATAGCTTACACTCTATACCCTACACTCTATACCATTCACTCAATACCCTACACTCTATACCCTACACTCTATACCCTACACTCTACACCATACACTCTATACCCTACCCTCTATATCTTACACTCTATACCCTACACTCTACACATTATACCCTACACTATATACCCTACACTCTACACTCTATACCCTACACTCTATACCATACACTCTATACCCTACACTCTATACCCTACACTCTACACTCTATACCCTACACTCTACACTCTACACCCTACACTCTACACTTTACACTTTATACCCTACACTCTATACCCTACACTCTATACCCTACACTCTACACTTTATCCCCTACACTCTATACCCTACACTCTATACCCTACACTCTATACCCTACACGCTATACCCTACACTCTATACCCTACACTCTATACCCTACACTCTATACCCTACACTCTACACCCTACACTCCATACCCTACACCCTATACCCTACACTCTATACCCTACACTCTATACTCTATACCCTATACTCTATTCCATACATTCTATACCCTACACTCTATACCCTACACTCTAATCCCTACACTCTACACTCTATACCCTACACTCTATACCCTACACTCTATACAATACACTTTATACCCTACACTCTATACCCTACACTCTACACTCTATTCCATGCACTCTATACCCTACACTCTATACCCTACACTCTACACTCTATACCCTACACTCTACACTCTATACCCTATACTCTATACCCTACACTCTATACTCTATACCCTACACTCTATACCCTACACTCTACACTCTATGCCCTACACTCTATGCCCTACACTCTAATCCCTACACTCTACACTCTATACCCTACACTCTATACCCTACACTCTATACAATACACTTTATACCCTACACTCTATACCCTACACTCTACACTCTATTCCATGCACTCTATACCCTACACTCTATACCCTACACTCTACACTCTATACCCTACACTCTACACTCTATACCCTACACCCTACACTTGCATATTCCAGGTGCCTTCTGGGAGAAGCGAAGTCTCCCTAAGCTAGAAGATCGTTGGGTACAGCCGGGACCAGCTGCTTCGAAAGCATCACCAAACCACTCTACACTCTATACCCTACTCTCTAAACCCTACACTCTATACCCTACACTCTACACTCTATACCCTACACTCTATACCCTACACTCTATACCCTACACTCTATACCCTACACTCTATACCCTACACTCTTCACCCTACACTTTATAGCTTACACTCCATACCCTACACTCTATACCATTCACTCTATACCCTACACTCTATACCCTACACTCTATACCCTACACTCTATACCCTACACTCTTCACCCTACACTTTATAGCTTACACTCTATACCCTACACTCTATACCATTCACTCTATACCCTACCCTCTATACCTTACACTCTATACCCTACACTCTACACATTATACCCTACACTATATACCCTACACTCTACACTCTATACCCTACACTCTATACCATACACTCTATACCCTACACTCTATACCCTACACTCTATACCCTACACTCTACACTCTATACCCTACACTCTACACTCTACACCCTACACTCTACACTTTACACTTTATACCCTACACTCTATACCCTACACTCTATACCTACACTCTACACTTTATCCCCTACACTCCATACCCTACACTCTATACCCTACACTCTATACCCTACACGCTATACCCTACACTCTATACCCTACACTCTATACCCTACACTCTATACCCTACACTCTACACCCTACACTCCATACCCTACACCCTATACCCTACACTCTATACCCTACACTCTACACCCTACACTCTATACCCTACACTCTATACCCTACACTCTATACCCTACACCCTATACCCTACACTCTACACTCTATACCCTACACTCTATACCATACACTCTATACCCTACACTCTATACCCTACACTCTATACCCTACACTCTACACTCTATAACCTACACTCTATAACATACACTTTATACCCTACACTCTATACCTTACACTCTATACCCTACACTCTACACCCTACACTCTACACTCTATACCCTACACTCTATAACCTACACTCTATACCCTACACTCTATACCCTACTCTCTACACTTTATACCCTACACTCTACACTCTATAACCTACAATCTACACCCTACACTCTACACTCTATACCCTACACTCTATAACCTACACTCTATACCCTACACTCTATACCCTACTCTCTACACTTTATACCCTACACTCTACACTCTATACCCTACATTCTATACCCTACACTCTACACCCTACACTCTACACTCTATACCCTACACTCTATAACCTACACTCTATACCCTACACTCTATACCCTAATCTCTACACTTTATACCCTACACTCTACACTCTATACCCTACACTCTATACCCTACACTCTACACTCTATACCCTACACTCTATACCCTACACTCTATACCCTACACTCTACACTCTATACCCTACTCTCTAAACCCTACACTCTATACCCTACACTCTACACTCTATACCCTACACTCTATACCCTACACTCTATACCCTACACTCTATACCCTACACTCTATACCCTACACTCTTCACCCTACACTTTATAGCTTACACTCTATACCCTACACTCTATACCATTCACTCAATACCCTACACTCTATACCCTACACTCTATACCCTACACTCTACACTCTACACCATACACTCTATACCCTACCCTCTATATCTTACACTCTATACCCTACACTCTACACATTATACCCTACACTATATACCCTACACTCTACACTCTATACCCTACACTCTATACCCTACACTCTATACCCTACACTCTATACCCTACACTCTACACTCTACACCCTACACTCTACACTTTACACTTTATACCCTACACTCTATACCCTACACTCTATACCCTACACTCTACACTTCATCCCCTACACTCTATACCCTACACTCTATACCCTACACTCTATACCCTACACGCTATACCCTACACTCTATACCCTACACTCTATACCCTACACTCTATACCCTACACTCTACACCCTACACTCCATACCCTACACCCTATACCCTACACTCTATACCCTACACTCTACACTCTATACCCTACACTCTATACCCTACACTCTATACCCTACACCCTATACCCTACACTCTACACTCTATACCCTACACTCTATACCCTACACTCTATACCATACACTCTATACCATACACTCTATCCCCTACACTCTATACCATACACTCTACACTCTATACCCTACACTGTATACCCTAAACTCTAAACTCTATACCCTACACTCTATACCCTACACTCTACACGCTATACCCTACACTCTACACTCTATACCCTACACTCTATACTCTACAATCTATAACATACACTCTATACCATACACTCTATACCATACACTCTACACTCTATACCCTACACGCTATACCCTACACTCTACACTCTTTACCCTACACTCTATACCCTACACTCTACACTCTATACCCTACACTCTATACCCTACACTCTATACCATACATTCTATACCATACACTCTATCCCCTACACTCTATCCCATACACTCTACACTGTATACCCTACACTCTACACTCTATACCCTACACTCTACACTCTATACCCTACACTCTATAACCTACACTCTATACCCTACACTCTATACCCTACTCTCTACATTTTATACCCTACACTCTACACTCTATACCCTACACTCTATACCCTACACTCTACACCCTACACTCTACACTCTATACCCTACACTCTATAACCTACACTCCATACCCTACACTCTATACCCTACTCTCTACACTTTATACCCTACAATCTACACTCTATACCCTACACTCTATACCCTACACTCTACACTCTATACCCTACACTCTATACCCTACACTCTACACTCTATACCCTACTCTCTAAACCCTACACTCTACACTCTATACCCTACTCTCTAAACCCTACACTCTATACCCTACACTCTACACTATATACCCTACACTCTATACCCTACACTCTATACCCTACACTCTATACCCTACACTCTTCACCCTACACTTTATAGCTTACACTCTATACCCTACACTCTATACCATTCACTCTATACCCTACACTCTATACCCTACACTCTATACCCTACACTCTACACTCTACACCATACACTCTATACCCTACCCTCTATACCTTACACTCTATACCCTACACTCTACACATTATACCCTACACTATATACCCTACACTCTACACTCTATACCCTACACTCTATACCATACACTCTATACCCTACACTCTATACCCTACACTCTACACTCTACACCCTACACTCTACACTTTACACTTTATACCCTACACTCTATACCCTACACTCTATACCCTACACTCTACACTTTATCCCCTACACTCTATACCCTACACTCTATAATAATAATAATAATAATAATAATCTTTATTTTTATATAGCGCTAACATATTCCGCAGCGCTTTACAGTTTTGCACACATTATCATCACTGTCCCCAATGGGGCTCACAATCTAGAATCCCTATCAGTATGTCTTTGGAATGTGGGAGGAAACCGGAGAACCCGGAGGAAACCCACGCAAACACGGAGAGAACATACAAACTCTTTGCAGATGTTGTCCTGGGTGGGATTAGAACCCAGGACCCCAGCGCTGCAAGGCTGCTGTGCTAACCACTGCGCCACCGTGCTGCCCACAACCCTACACGCTATACCCTACACTCTATACCCTACACTCTATACCCTACACTCTATACCCTACACTCTACACCCTACACTCCATACCCTACACCCTATACCCTACACTCTATACCCTACACTCTACACCCTACACTCTATACCCTACACTCTATACCCTACACTCTATACCCTACACCCTATACCCTACACTCTACACTCTATACCCTACACTCTATACCCTACACTCTATACCATACACTCTATACCATACACTCTATCCCCTACACTCTATACCATACACTCTACACTCTATACCCTACACTGTATACCCTTCACTCTAAACTCTATACCCTACACTCTATACCCTACACTCTACACTCTATACCCTACACTCTACACTCTATACCCTACACTCTATACCCTACAGTCTATAACATACACTCTATACCATACACTCTACACTCTATACCCTACACGCTATACCCTACACTCTACACTCTTTACCCTACACTCTATACCCTACACTCTACACTCTATACCCTAAACTCTATACCCTACACTCTATACCATACACTCTATACCATACACTCTATCCCCTACACTCTATCCCATACACTCTACACTCTATACCCTACACTCTACACTCTATACCCTACACTCTACACTCTATACCCTACACTCTATAACCTACACTCTATACCCTACACTCTATACCCTACTCTCTACACTTTATACCCTACACTCTACACTCTATACCCTACACTCTACACCCTACACTCTACACTCTATACCCTACAATCTATAACCTACACTCCATACCCTACACTCTATACCCTACTCTCTACACTTTATACCCTACACTCTACACTCTATACCCTACACTCTATACCCTACACTCTACACTCTATACCCTACACTCTATACCCTACACTCTACACTCTATACCCTACACTCTACACTCTATACCCTACTCTCTAAACCCTACACTCTATACCCTACACTCTACACTCTATACCCTACACTCTATACCCTACACTCTACACTCTATACCCTACACTTTATACCCTACAGTCTATACCCTACACTCTTCACCCTACACTTTATAGCTTACACTCTATACCCTACACTCTATACCATTCACTCTATACCCTACACTCTATACCCTACACTCTATACCCTACACTCTACACTCTACACCATACACTCTATACCCTACCCTCTATACCTTACACTCTATACCCTACACTCTACACATTATACCCTACACTATATACCCTACACTCTACACTCTATACCCTACACTCTATACCATACACTCTATTCCCTACACTCTATACACTACACTCTACACTCTATACCCTACACTCTACACTCTACACCCTACACTCTACACTTTACACTCTATACCCTACACTCTATACCCTACACTCTATACCCTACACTCTACACTTTATCCCCTACACTCTATACCCTACACTCTATACCCTACACTCTATACCCTACACGCTATACCCTACACTCTATACCCTACACTCTATACCCTACACTCTATACCCTACACTCTACACCCTACACTCCATACCCTACACCCTATACCCTACACTCTATACCCTACACTCTACACCCTACACTCTATACCCTACACTCTATACCCTACACTCTATACCCTACACTCTATACCCTACACTCTACACTCTATACCCTACACTCTATACCCTACACTCTATAGCATACACTCTATACCATACACTCTATCCCCTACACTCTATACCATACACTCTACACTCTATACCCTACACTGTATACCCTACACTCTAAACTCTATACCCTACACTCTATACCCTACACTCTACACTCTATACCCTACACTCTATACCCTACACTCTATACCCTACAATCTATAACATACACTCTATACCATACACTCTATACCATACACTCTACACTCTATACCCTACACTCTATACCCTACACTCTACACTCTATACCCTACACTCTATACCCTACACTCTACACTCTATACCCTACACTCTATACCCTACACTCTATACCATACACTCTATACCATACACTCTATCCCCTACACTCTATCCCATACACTCTACACTCTATACCCTACACTATACACTCTATACCCTACACTCTACACTCTATACCCTACACTCTACACCCTACACTCTATACCATACACTCTATACCCTACACTCTACACTCTATACCCTACACTCTATACCCTACACTCTATAACCTACACTCTATACCCTACACTCTATACCCTACTCTCTACACTTTATACCCTACACTCTACACTCTATACCCTACAATCTACACCCTACACTCTACACTCTATACCCTACACTCTATAACCTACACTCCATACCCTACACTCTATACCCTACTCTCTACACTTTATACCCTACACTCTACACTCTATACCCTACACTCTATACCCTACACTCTACACTCTATACCCTACACTCTATACCCTACACTCTACACTCTATACCCTACACTCTACACTCTATACCCTACTCTCTAAACCCTACACTCTATACCCTACACTCTACACTCTATACCCTACACTCTATACCCTACACTCTACACTCTATACCCTACACTTTATACCCTACACTCTATACCCTACACTCTTCACCCTACACTTTATAGCTTACACTCTATACCCTACACTCTATACCATTCACTCTATACCCTACACTCTATACCCTACACTCTATACCCTACACTCTACACTCTACACCATACACTCTATACCCTACCCTCTATACCTTACACTCTATACCCTACACTCTACACATTATACCCTACACTATATACCCTACACTCTACACTCTATACCCTACACTCTATACCATACACTCTATACCCTACACTCTATACCCTACACTCTACACTCTATACCCTACACTCTACACTCTACACCCTACACTCTACACTTTACACTCTATACCCTACACTCTATACCCTACACTCTATACCCTACACTCTACACTTTATCCCCTACACTCTATACCCTACACTCTATACCCTACACTCTATACCCTACACGCTATACCCTACACTCTATACCCTACACTCTATACCCTACACTCTATACCCTACACTCTACACCCTACACTCCATACCCTACACCCTATACCCTACACTCTATACCCTACACTCTACACCCTACACTCTATACCCTACACTCTATACCCTACACTCTATACCCTACACTCTATACCCTACACTCTACACTCTATACCCTACACTCTATACCCTACACTCTATAGCATACACTCTATACCATACACTCTATCCCCTACACTCTATACCAAACACTCTACACTCTATACCCTACACTGTATACCCTACACTCTAAACTCTATACCCTACACTCTATACCCTACACTCTACACTCTATACCCTACACTCTATACCCTACACTCTATACCCTACAATCTATAACATACACTCTATACCATACACTCTATACCATACACTCTACACTCTATACCCTACACTCTATACCCTACACTCTACACTCTATACCCTACACTCTATACCCTACACTCTACACTCTATACCCTACACTCTATACCCTACACTATACACTCTATACCCTACACTCTACACTCTATACCCTACACTCTACACCCTACACTCTATACCATACACTCTATACCCTACACTCTACACTCTATACCCTACACTCTATACCCTACACTCTATACCCTACACCCTACGCTCTATACCATACAATCTATACCCTACACTCTACACACTATACCCTGCACTCTATTCCATACACTCTATACCCTACACTCTATACCCTACACTCTACACTCTATACCCTACACTCTACACTTTACACTCTATACCCTACACTCTATACCCTACACTCTATACCATACACTCTATTCCCTACACTCTATACACTACACTCTACACTCTATACCCTACACTCTACACTCTACACCCTACACTCTACACTTTACACTCTATACCCTACACTCTATACCCTACACTCTATACCCTACACTCTACACTTTATCCCCTACACTCTATACCCTACACTCTATACCCTACACTCTATACCCTACACGCTATACCCTACACTCTATACCCTACACTCTATACCCTACACTCTATACCCTACACTCTACACCCTACACTCCATACCCTACACCCTATACCCTACACTCTATACCCTACACTCTACACCCTACACTCTATACCCTACACTCTATACCCTACACTCTATACCCTACACTCTATACCCTACACTCTACACTCTATACCCTACACTCTATACCCTACACTCTATAGCATACACTCTATACCATACACTCTATCCCCTACACTCTATACCATACACTCTACACTCTATACCCTACACTGTATACCCTACACTCTAAACTCTATACCCTACACTCTATACCCTACACTCTACACTCTATACCCTACACTCTATACCCTACACTCTATACCCTACAATCTATAACATACACTCTATACCATACACTCTATACCATACACTCTACACTCTATACCCTACACTCTATACCCTACACTCTATACCATACACTCTATACCATACACTCTATCCCCTACACTCTATCCCATACACTCTACACTCTATACCCTACACTATACACTCTATACCCTACACTCTACACTCTATACCCTACACTCTACACCCTACACTCTATACCATACACTCTATACCCTACACTCTACACTCTATACCCTACACTCTATACCCTACACTCTATAACCTACACTCTATACCCTACACTCTATACCCTACTCTCTACACTTTATACCCTACACTCTACACTCTATACCCTACAATCTACACCCTACACTCTACACTCTATACCCTACACTCTATAACCTACACTCCATACCCTACACTCTATACCCTACTCTCTACACTTTATACCCTACACTCTACACTCTATACCCTACACTCTATACCCTACACTCTACACTCTATACCCTACACTCTATACCCTACACTCTACACTCTATACCCTACACTCTACACTCTATACCCTACTCTCTAAACCCTACACTCTATACCCTACACTCTACACTCTATACCCTACACTCTATACCCTACACTCTACACTCTATACCCTACACTTTATACCCTACACTCTATACCCTACACTCTTCACCCTACACTTTATAGCTTACACTCTATACCCTACACTCTATACCATTCACTCTATACCCTACACTCTATACCCTACACTCTATACCCTACACTCTACACTCTACACCATACACTCTATACCCTACCCTCTATACCTTACACTCTATACCCTACACTCTACACATTATACCCTACACTATATACCCTACACTCTACACTCTATACCCTACACTCTATACCATACACTCTATACCCTACACTCTATACCCTACACTCTACACTCTATACCCTACACTCTACACTCTACACCCTACACTCTACACTTTACACTCTATACCCTACACTCTATACCCTACACTCTATACCCTACACTCTACACTTTATCCCCTACACTCTATACCCTACACTCTATACCCTACACTCTATACCCTACACGCTATACCCTACACTCTATACCCTACACTCTATACCCTACACTCTATACCCTACACTCTACACCCTACACTCCATACCCTACACCCTATACCCTACACTCTATACCCTACACTCTACACCCTACACTCTATACCCTACACTCTATACCCTACACTCTATACCCTACACTCTATACCCTACACTCTACACTCTATACCCTACACTCTATACCCTACACTCTATAGCATACACTCTATACCATACACTCTATCCCCTACACTCTATACCAAACACTCTACACTCTATACCCTACACTGTATACCCTACACTCTAAACTCTATACCCTACACTCTATACCCTACACTCTACACTCTATACCCTACACTCTATACCCTACACTCTATACCCTACAATCTATAACATACACTCTATACCATACACTCTATACCATACACTCTACACTCTATACCCTACACTCTATACCCTACACTCTACACTCTATACCCTACACTCTATACCCTACACTCTACACTCTATACCCTACACTCTATACCCTACACTATACACTCTATACCCTACACTCTACACTCTATACCCTACACTCTACACCCTACACTCTATACCATACACTCTATACCCTACACTCTACACTCTATACCCTACACTCTATACCCTACACTCTATACCCTACACCCTACGCTCTATACCATACAATCTATACCCTACACTCTACACACTATACCCTGCACTCTATTCCATACACTCTATACCCTACACTCTATACCCTACACTCTACACTCTATACCCTACACTCTACACTTTACACTCTATACCCTACACTCTATACCCTACACTCTATACTCTATACCCTACACTCTATACCGTACATCCTACACTTTATACCCTACACTCTACACCCTACACTCTAATCCCTACACTCTACACTCTATACCCTACACTTTATACCCTACACTCTATACCCTACTCTCTACACTCTATACCCTACACTCTATACCCTACACTTTATACCCTACACTCTACACTCTATACCCTACACTCTATACCATACACTCTACACTCTATTCCCTACACTCTATACCATACACTCTAAAACCTACACTCTATACCCTACACTATACACTCTATACCCTACAATCTATACCCTACACTCTATGCCCTACACTCTATACCCTACACTCTATACCCTACACTCTACACTCTACACCCTACACTCTATACCATACACTCTATACCATACACTCTATACCATACACTCTACACCCTACGCTCTATACCCTACACTCTATACCCTACACTCTATACTCTATACCCTATACTCTATTCCATACATTCTATACCCTACACTCTATACCCTACACTCTAATCCCTACACTCTACACTCTATACCCTACACTCTATACCCTACACTCTATACAATACACTTTATACCCTACACTCTATACCCTACACTCTACACTCTATTCCATGCACTCTATACCCTACACTCTATACCCTACACTCTACACTCTATACCCTACACTCTACACTCTATACCCTACACTCTATACCCTACACTCTGCACTCTATACCCTACACTCTATACCATACACTCTACACTCTATTCCCTACACTCTATACCATACACTCTAAAACCTACACTCTATACCCTACACTATACACTCTATACCCTACAATCTATACCCTACACTCTATGCCCTACACCCTATACCCTACACTCTATACCCTACACTCTACACCCTACATTCTATACCCTACACTCTATACCCTACACTCTATACCCTACACTCTATACCCTACACTCTACACTCTATACCCTACACTCTATACCCTACACTCTATACCATACACTCTATACCATACACTCTATCCCCTACACTCTATACTATACACTCTACACTCTATACCCTACACTGTATACCCTACACTCTAAACTCTATACCCTACACTCTATACCCTACACTCTACACTCTATACCCTACACTCTACACTCTATACCCTACACTCTATACCCTACAATCTATAACATACACTCTATACCATACACTCTATACCATACACTCTACACTCTATACCCTACACTCTATACCCTACACTCTACACTCTATACCCTGCACTCTATACCCTACACTCTACACTCTATACCCTACACTCTATACCCTACACTCTATACCATACACTCTATACCATACACTCTATCCCCTACACTCTATCCCATACACTCTACACTCTATTCCATGCACTCTATACCTTACACTCTATACCCTCCACTCTATACACTACACTCTACACTCTATACCCTACACTCTATACCCTACACTCTATACCATACACTCTATACCCTACACTCTATACCCTACACTCTACACCCTAGGCTCTATACCATACACTCTATACCCTACACTCTATACCCTACACTCTACACCCTAGGCTCTATACCATACACTCTATACCCTACACTCTATACCCTACACTCTAAACCCTACACTCTACACTCTATACCCTACACTCTATTCCATACACTCTATACCCTACAATCTATACCCTACACTATAAAACTTACACTCTACACTCTATACCCTACACTCTACACCCTACACTCTATACCCTGCACTCTATACCATACACTCTGTACCCTACACTCTATACCCTACACTCTACACTCTATTCCATGCATTCTATACCCTACACTCTATACCCTACACTCTATACCCCACACGCTACACTCTATACCCTACACTCTACTCTCTACACTATATAACCTAGACTCTATACCCTACACTCTATACTCTATACTCTACACTCTAATCCCTACACTCTACACTCTATACCCTACACGCTATAACCTACACTCTATACCCTACACTCTATACCCTACACTCTATACCCTACACTCTACACCCTACACTATATACCCTACACCCTATACCCTACACTCTATACCCTACACTCTACACCCTACACTCTATACCCTACACTCTATACCCTACACTCTATACCCTACACTCTATACCCTACACTCTACACTCTATACCCTACACTCTATACCCTACACTCTATAGCATACACTCTATACCATACACTCTATCCCCTACACTCTATACCATACACTCTACACTCTATACCCTACACTGTATACCCTACACTCTAAACTCTATACCCTACACTCTATACCCTACACTCTACACTCTATACCCTACACTCTATACCCTACACTCTATACCCTACAATCTATAACATACACTCTATACCATACACTCTATACCATACACTCTACACTCTATACCCTACACTCTATACCCTACACTCTACACTCTATACCCTACACTCTATACCCTACACTCTACACCATATACCCTACACTCTATACCCTACACTGTATACCATACACTCTATACCATACACTCTATCCCCTACACTCTATCCCATACACTCTACACTCTATACCCTACACTATACACTCTATACCCTACACTCTACACTCTATACCCTACACTCTACACCCTACACTCTATACCATACACTCTATACCCTACACTCTACACTCTATACCCTACACTCTATACCCTACACTCTATACCCTACACCCTACGCTCTATACCCTACACTCTATACCCTACACTCTACACACTATACCCTACACTCTATTCCATACACTCTATACCCTACACTCTATACCCTACACTCTACACTCTATACCCTACACTCTACACTTTACACTCTATACCCTACACTCTATACCCTACACTCTATACTCTATACCCTACACTCTATACCGTACATCCTACACTTTATACCCTACACTCTATACCCTACACTCTAATCCCTACACTCTACACTCTATACCCTACACTTTATACCCTACACTCTATACCCTACTCTCTACACTCTATACCCTACACTCTATACCCTACACTTTATACCCTACACTCTACACTCTATACCCTACACTCTATACCATACACTCTACACTCTATTCCCTACACTCTATACCATACACTCTAAAACCTACACTCTATACCCTACACTATACACTCTATACCCTACAATCTATACCCTACACTCTATGCCCTACACTCTATACCCTACACTGTATACCCTACACTCTACACTCTACACCCTACACTCTATACCATACACTCTATACCATACACTCTATACCATAAACTCTACACCCTACGCTCTATAACCTACACTCTATACCCTACACTCTATACTCTATACCCTATACTCTATGCCATACATTCTATACCCTACACTCTATACCCTACACTCTAATCCCTACACTCTACACTCTATACCCTACACTCTATACCCTACACTCTATACAATACACTTTATACCCTACACTCTATACCCTACACTCTACACTCTATTCCATGCACTCTATACCCTACACTCTATACCCTACACTCTACACTCTATACCCTACACTCTACACTCTATACCCTACACTCTATACCCTACACTCTACACTCTATACCCTACACTCTATACTATAAATTCCCTACACTCTATACCATACACTCTAAAACCTACACTCTATACCTTACACTATACACTCTATACCCTACAATCTATACCCTACACTCTATGCCCTACACCCTATACCCTACACTCTATACCCTACACTCTACACCCTACATTCTATACCCTACACTCTATACCCTACACTCTATACCCTACACTCTATACCCTACACTCTACACTCTATACCCTACACTCTATACCCTACACTCTATACCATACACTCTATACCATACACTCTATCCCCTACACTCTATACTATACACTCTACACTCTATACCCTACACTGTATACCCTACACTCTAAACTCTATACCCTACACTCTATACCCTACACTCTACACTCTATACCCTACACTCTACACTCTATACCCTACACTCTATACCCTACAATCTATAACATACACTCTATACCATACACTCTATACCATACACTCTACACTCTATACCCTACACTCTATACCCTACACTCTACACTCTATACCCTGCACTCTATACCCTACACTCTACACTCTATACCCTACACTCTATACCCTACACTCTATACCATACACTCTATACCATACACTCTATCCCCTACACTCTATCCCATACACTCTACACTCTATTCCATGCACTCTATACCTTACACTCTATACCCTCCACTCTATACCCTACACTCTACACTCTATACCCTACACTCTATACCCTACACTCTATACCATACACTCTATACCCTACACTCTATACCCTACACTCTACACCCTAGGCTCTATACCATACACTCTATACCCTACACTCTATACCCTACACTCTAAACCCTACACTCTACACTCTATTCCCTACACTCTATTCCATACACTCTATACCCTACAATCTATACCCTACACTATAAAACTTACACTCTACACTCTATACCCTACACTCTATACCCTACACTCTATACCCTGCACTCTATACCATACACTCTATACCCTACACTCTATACCCTACACTCTACACTCTATTCCATGCATTCTATACCCTACACTCTATACCCTACACTCTATACCCTACACGCTACACTCTATACCCTACACTCTACTCTCTACACTATATAACCTAGACTCTATACCCTACACTCTATACTCTATACCCTACACTCTAATCCCTACACTCTACACTCTATACCCTACACGCTATACCCTACACTCTATACCCTACACTCTATACCCTACACTCTATACCCTACACTCTACACCCTACACTCCATACCCTACACCCTATACCCTACACTCTATACCCTACACTCTACACCCTACACTCTATACCCTACACTCTATACCCTACACTCTATACCCTACACTCTATACCCTACACTCTACACTCTATACCCTACACTCTATACCCTACACTCTATAGCATACACTCTATACCATACACTCTATCCCCTACACTCTATACCATACACTCTACACTCTATACCCTACACTGTATACCCTACACTCTAAACTCTATACCCTACACTCTATACCCTACACTCTACACTCTATACCCTACACTCTATACCCTACACTCTATACCCTACAATCTATAACATACACTCTATACCATACACTCTATACCATACACTCTACACTCTATACCCTACACTCCATACCCTACACTCTACACTCTATACCCTACACTCTATACCCTACACTCTACACTCTATACCCTACACTCTATACCCTACACTCTATACCATACACTCTATACCATACACTCTATCCCCTACACTCTATCCCATACACTCTACACTCTATACCCTACACTATACACTCTATACCCTACACTCTACACTCTATACCCTACACTCTACACCCTACACTCTATACCATACACTCTATACCCTACACTCTACACTCTATACCCTACACTCTATACCCTACACTCTATACCCTACACCCTACGCTCTATAACCTACACTCTATACCCTACACTCTACACACTATACCCTACACTCTATTCCATACACTCTATACCCTACACTCTATACCCTACACTCTACACTCTATACCCTACACTCTACACTTTACACTCTATACCCTACACTCTATACCCTACACTCTATACTCTATACCCTACACTCTATACCGTACATCCTACACTTTATACCCTACACTCTATACCCTACACTCTAATCCCTACACTCTACACTCTATACCCTACACTTTTTACCCTACACTCTATACCCTACTCTCTACACTCTATACCCTACACTCTATACCCTACACTTTATACCCTACACTCTACACTCTATACCCTACACTCTATACCATACACTCTACACTCTATTCCCTACACTCTATACCATACACTCTAAAACCTACACTCTATACCCTACACTATACACTCTATACCCTACAATCTATACCCTACACTCTATGCCCTACACTCTATACCCTACACTCTATACCCTACACTCTACACTCTACACCCTACACTCTATACCATACACTCTATACCATACACTCTATACCATACACTCTACACCCTACGCTCTATACCCTACACTCTATACCCTACACTCTATACTCTATACCCTATACTCTATTCCATACATTCTATACCCTACACTCTATACCCTACACTCTAATCCCTACACTCTACACTCTATACCCTACACTCTATACCCTACACTCTATACAATACACTTTATACCCTACACTCTATACCCTACACTCTACACTCTATTCCATGCACTCTATACCCTACACTCTATACCCTACACTCTACACTCTATACCCTACACTCTACACTCTATACCCTACACTCTATACCCTACACTCTACACTCTATACCCTACACTCTATACTATACACTCTACACTCTATTCCCTACACTCTATACCATACACTCTAAAACCTACACTCTATACCCTACACTATACACTCTATACCCTACAATCTATACCCTACACTCTATGCCCTACACCCTATATTCTACACTCTATACCCTACACTCTACACCCTACATTCTATACCCTACACTCTATACCCTACACTCTATACCCTACACTCTATACCCTACACTCTACACTCTATACCCTACACTCTATACCCTACACTCTATACCATACACTCTATACCATACACTCTATCCCCTACACTCTATACTATACACTCTACACTCTATACCCTACACTGTATACCCTACACTCTAAACTCTATACCCTACACTCTATACCCTACACTCTACACTCTATACCCTACACTCTACACTCTATACCCTACACTCTATACCCTACAATCTATAACATACACTCTATACCATACACTCTATACCATACACTCTACACCCTATACCCTACACTCTATACCCTACACTCTACACTCTATACCCTGCACTCTATACCCTACACTATACACTCTATACCCTACACTCTATACCCTACACTCTATACCATACACTCTATACCATACACTCTATCCCCTACACTCTATCCCATACACTCTAAACTCTATTCCATGCACTCTATACCTTACACTCTATACCCTCCACTCTATACCCTACACTCTACACTCTATACCCTACACTCTATACCCTACACTCTATACCATACACTCTATAACCTACACTCTATACCCTACACTCTACACCCTAGGCTCTATACCATACACTCTATACCCTACACTCTATACCCTACACTCTAAACCCTACACTCTACACTCTATACCCTACACTCTATTCCATACACTCTATACCCTACAATCTATACCCTACACTATAAAACTTACACTCTACACTCTATACCCTACACTCTATACCCTACACTCTATACCCTGCACTCTATGCCATACACTCTATACCCTACACTCTATACCCTACACTCTACACTCTATTCCATGCATTCTATACCCTACACTCTATACCCTACACTCTATACCCTACACGCTACACTCTATACCCTACACTCTACTCTCTACACTATATAACCTAGACTCTATACCCTACACTCTATACTCTATACCCTACACTCTAATCCCTACACTCTACACTCTATACCCTACACTCTATACCCTACACTCTATACCCTACACTCTACACTCTATACCCTACACTCTATACCCTACACTCTATACCATACACTCTATAACCTACACTCTATACCCTACACTCTACACCCTAGGCTCTATACCATACACTCTATACCCTACACTCTATACCCTACACTCTAAACCCTACACTCTACACTCTATACCCTACACTCTATTCCATACACTCTATACCCTACAATCTATACCCTACACTATAAAACTTACACTCTACACTCTATACCCTACACTCTATACCCTACACTCTATACCCTGCACTCTATACCATACACTCTATACCCTACACTCTATACCCTACACTCTACACTCTATTCCATGCATTCTATACCCTACACTCTATACCCTACACTCTATACCCTACACGCTACACTCTATACCCTACACTCTACTCTCTACACTATATAACCTAGACTCTATACCCTACACTCTATACTCTATACCCTACACTCTAATCCCTACACTCTACACTCTATACCCTACACTCTATACCCTACACTCTATACCCTACACTCTACACTCTATACCCTACACTCTATACCCTACACTCTATACCCTACACTCTATACCCTACACTATACACTCTATACCCTACACTCTACACTCTACATTGTATACCATACACTCTATACCCTACACTCTATACCCTACACTCTACACTCTATACCCTACACTCTACACCCTACACTCTATAACATACACTCTATACCCTACACTCTACACTCTATACCCTACACTCTATACCCTACACTCTATAACCTACACCCTACGCTCTATACCCTACACTCTATACCCTACACTCTACACTCTATACCCTACACTCTATTCCATACACTCTATACCCTACACTCTATACCCTACACTCTACACTCTATACCCTACACCCTATGCTCTATACCATACACTCTATACCCTACACTCTAAACCCTACACTCTATACCCTACTCTCTATACCCTACACTCTATACCCTACACTCTACACTCTATACCCTACACTCTATACCTTACACTCTACACTATATACCCTACACTCTATACCCTACACTATATACCCTACACTCTACACCCTTCACTTTATACCTTACACTCTATACCCTACACTCTATACCCTACACTCTACACCATACACTCTATACCCTACACTCTATACCCTACACTCTATACTCTACACTATACACTCTATACCCTACACTCTACACTCTACACCATACACTCTATACCCTACACTCTATACCATACACACTATACCCTACACTCTATACCCTACACTCTACACTCTATACCCTACACTCTATACCCTACACTCTATACCCTACACTCTACACTTTATACCCTACACTCTGTACCCTACACTCTATACCCTACACTCTATACCCTACACTCTACACTCTACACCCTACACTCTACACTTTACACTCTATACCCTACACTCTATACCCTACACTCTATACCCTAAACTCTACACTTTATACCATACACTCTATACCCTACACTCTAAACCCTACACTCTCTACCCTACACCCTACGCTCTATACCCTACACTCTATACCCTACACTCTACACTCTATACCCTACACTCTATTCCATACACTCTATACCCTACAATCTATACCCTACACTATAATCCTTACACTCTACACTCTATACCCTACACTCTATACCCTACACTCTATACCCTGCACTCTATACCATACACTCTATACCCTACACTCTATACCCTACACTCTACACTCTATTCCATGCACTCTATACCCTACACTCTACACCATACACTCTATACCCTACACTCTATACCCTACACTCTACACATTATACCCTACACTCTATACCATACACTCTACACTCTATACCCTACACTCTATACCCTACACTCTACACTCTACACCCTACACTCTATACCATACACTCTATACCATACACTCTATACCATACACTCTACACCCTACGCTCTATACCCTACACTCTATACCCTACACTCTATACTCTATACCCTATACTCTATTCCATACATTCTATACCCTACACTCTATACCCTACACTCTAATCCCTACACTCTACACTCTATACCCTACACTCTATACCCTACACTCTATACAATACACTTTATACCCTACACTCTATACCCTACACTCTACACTCTATTCCATGCACTCTATACCCTACACTCTATACCCTACACTCTACACTCTATACCCTACACTCTACACTCTATACCCTACACTCTATACCCTACACTCTACACTCTATACCCTACACTCTATACTCTACACTCTATACCATACACTCTATACCATACACTCTATCCCCTACACTCTATACTATACACTCTACACTCTATACCCTACACTGTATACCCTACACTCTAAACTCTATACCCTACACTCTATACCCTACACTCTACACTCTATACCCTACACTCTACACTCTATACCCTACACTCTATACCCTACAATCTATAACATACACTCTATACCATACACTCTATACCATACACTCTACACCCTATACCCTACACTCTATACCCTACACTCTACACTCTATACCCTGCACTCTATACCCTACACTCTACACTCTATACCCTACACTCTATACCCTACACTCTATACCATACACTCTATACCATACACTCTATCCCCTACACTCTATCCCATACACTCTACACTCTATTCCATGCACTCTATACCTTACACTCTATACCCTCCACTCTATACCCTACACTCTACAATCTATACCCTACACTCTATACCCTACACTCTATACCATACACTCTATACCCTACACTCTATACCCTACACTCTACACCCTAGGCTCTATACCATACACTCTATACCCTACACTCTATACCCTACACTCTAAACCCTACACTCTACACTCTATACCCTACACTCTATACCCTACACTCTATACCCTGCACTCTATACCATACACTCTATACCCTACACTCTATACCCTACACTCTACACTCTATTCCATGCATTCTATACCCTACACTCTATACCCTACACTCTATACCCTACACGCTACACTCTATACCCTACACTCTACTCTCTACACTATATAACCTAGACTCTATACCCTACACTCTATACTCTATACCCTACACTCTAATCCCTACACTCTACACTCTATACCCTACACTCTATACCCTACACTCTATACCCTACACTCTACACTCTATACCCTACACTCTATACCCTACACTCTATACCCTACACTCTATACCCTACACTATACACTCTATACCCTACACTCTACACTCTACACTGTATACCATACACTCTATACCCTACACTCTACACTCTATACCCTACACTCTACACCCTACAGTCTATAACATACACTCTATACCCTACACTCTACACTCTATACCCTACACTCTACACCCTACATTCTATACCCTACACTCTATACCCTACACTCTATACCCTACACTCTATACCCTACACTCTACACTCTATACCCTACACTCTATACCCTACACTCTATACCATACACTCTATACCATACATTCTATCCCCTACACTCTATACTATACACTCTACACTCTATACCCTACACTGTATACCCTACACTCTAAACTCTATACCCTACACTCTATACCCTACACTCTACACTCTATACCCTACACTCTACACTCTATACCCTACACTCTATACCCTACAATCTATAACATACACTCTATACCATACACTCTATACCATACACTCTACACTCTATACCCTACACTCTATACCCTACACTCTACACTCTATACCCTGCACTCTATACCCTACACTCTACACTCTATACCCTACACTCTATACCCTACACTCTATACCATACACTCTATACCATACACTCTATCCCCTACACTCTATCCCATACACTCTACACTCTATTCCATGCACTCTATACCTTACACTCTATACCCTCCACTCTATACCCTACACTCTACACTCTATACCCTACACTCTATACCCTACACTCTATACCATACACTCTATACCCTACACTCTATACCCTACACTCTACACCCTAGGCTCTATACCATACACTCTATACCCTACACTCTATACCCTACACTCTACACCCTAGGCTCTATACCATACACTCTATACCCTACACTCTATACCCTACACTCTAAACCCTACACTCTACACTCTATACCCTACACTCTATTCCATACACTCTATACCCTACAATCTATACCCTACACTATAAAACTTACACTCTACACTCTATACCCTACACTCTACACCCTACACTCTATACCCTGCACTCTATACCATACACTCTGTACCCTACACTCTATACCCTACACTCTACACTCTATTCCATGCATTCTATACCCTACACTCTATACCCTACACTCTATACCCTACACGCTACACTCTATACCCTACACTCTACTCTCTACACTATATAACCTAGACTCTATACCCTACACTCTATACTCTATACCCTACACTCTAATCCCAACACTCTACACTCTATACCCTACACGCTATAACCTACACTCTATACCCTACACTCTATACCCTACACTCTATACCCTACACTCTACACCCTACACTCCATACCCTACACCCTATACCCTACACTCTATACCCTACACTCTACACCCTACACTCTATACCCTACACTCTATACCCTACACTCTATACCCTACACTCTATACCCTACACTCTACACTCTATACCCTACACTCTATACCCTACACTCTATAGCATACACTCTATACCATACACTCTATCCCCTACACTCTATACCATACACTCTACACTCTATACCCTACACTGTATACCCTACACTCTAAACTCTATACCCTACACTCTATACCCTACACTCTACACTCTATACCCTACACTCTATACCCTACACTCTATACCCTACAATCTATAACATACACTCTATACCATACACTCTATACCATACACTCTACACTCTATACCCTACACTCTATACCCTACAATCTACACTCTATACCCTACACTCTATACCCTACACTCTACACCATATACCCTACACTCTATACCCTACACTCTATACCATACACTCTATACCATACACTCTATCCCCTACACTCTATCCCATACACTCTACACTCTATACCCTACACTATACACTCTATACCCTACACTCTACACTCTATACCCTACACTCTACACCCTACACTCTATACCATACACTCTATACCCTACACTCTACACTCTATACCCTACACTCTATACCCTACACTCTATACCCTACACCCTACGCTCTATACCCTACACTCTATACCCTACACTCTATTCCATACACTCTATACCCTACACTCTATACCCTACACTCTACACTCTATACCCTACACTCTACACTTTACACTCTATACCCTACACTCTATACCCTACACTCTATACTCTATACCCTACACTCTATACCGTACATCCTACACTTTATACCCTACACTCTATACCCTACACTCTAATCCCTACACTCTACACTCTATACCCTACACTTTATACCCTACACTCTATACCCTACTCTCTACACTCTATACCCT
Organism: Ranitomeya imitator; assembly: GCF_032444005.1. Taxonomy (NCBI): domain Eukaryota; kingdom Metazoa; phylum Chordata; class Amphibia; order Anura; family Dendrobatidae; genus Ranitomeya; species Ranitomeya imitator. The sequence continues at coordinate 297,159,761 of NC_091284.1, forward strand.
ACACTCTATACCCTACACTTTATACCCTACACTCTACACTCTATACCCTACACTCTATACCATACACTCTACACTCTATTCCCTACACTCTATACCATACACTCTAAAACCTACACTCTATACCCTACACTATACACTCTATACCCTACAATCTATACCCTACACTCTATGCCCTACACTCTATACCCTACACTGTATACCCTACACTCTACACTCTACACCCTACACTCTATACCATACACTCTATACCATACACTCTATACCATACACTCTACACCCTACGCTCTATAACCTACACTCTATACCCTACACTCTATGCCATACATTCTATACCCTACACTCTATACCCTACACTCTAATCCCTACACTCTACACTCTATACCCTACACTCTATACCCTACACTCTATACAATACACTTTATACCCTACACTCTATACCCTACACTCTACACTCTATTCCATGCACTCTATACCCTACACTCTATACCCTACACTCTACACTCTATACCCTACACTCTACATTCTATACCCTACACTCTATACCCTACACTCTACACTCTATACCCTACACTCTATACTATAAATTCCCTACACTCTATACCATACACTCTAAAACCTACACTCTATACCTTACTCTATACACTCTATACCCTACAATCTATACCCTACACTCTATGCCCTACACCCTATACCCTACACTCTTTAACCTACACTCTACACCCTACATTCTATACCCTACACTCTATACCCTACACTCTATACCCTACACTCTATACCCTACACTCTACACTCTATACCCTACACTCTATACCCTACACTCTATACCATACACTCTATACCATACACTCTATCCCCTACACTCTATACTATACACTCTACACTCTATACCCTACACTGTATACCCTACACTCTAAACTCTATACCCTACACTCTATACCCTACACTCTACACTCTATACCCTACACTCTACACTCTATACCCTACACTCTATACCCTACAATCTATAACATACACTCTATACCATACACTCTATACCATACACTCTACACTCTATACCCTACACTCTATACCCTACACTCTACACTCTATACCCTGCACTCTATACCCTACACTCTACACTCTATACCCTACACTCTATACCCTACACTCTATACCATACACTCTATACCATACACTCTATCCCCTACACTCTATCCCATACACTCTACACTCTATTCCATGCACTCTATACCTTACACTCTATACCCTCCACTCTATACCCTACACTCTACACTCTATACCCTACACTCTATACCCTACACTCTATACCATACACTCTATACCCTACACTCTATACCCTACACTCTACACCCTAGGCTCTATACCATACACTCTATACCCTACACTCTATACCCTACACTCTAAACCCTACACTCTACACTCTATACCCTACACTCTATTCCATACACTCTATACCCTACAATCTATACCCTACACTATAAAACTTACACTCTACACTCTATACCCTACACTCTATACCCTACACTCTATACCCTGCACTCTATACCATACACTCTATACCCTACACTCTATACCCTACACTCTACACTCTATTCCATGCATTCTATACCCTACACTCTATACCCTACACTCTATACCCTACACGCTACACTCTATACCCTACACTCTACTCTCTACACTATATAACCTAGACTCTATACCCTACACTCTATACTCTATACCCTACACTCTAATCCCTACACTCTACACTCTATACCCTACACGCTATACCCTACACTCTATACCCTACACTCTATACCCTACACTCTATACCCTACACTCTACACCCTACACTCCATACCCTACACCCTATACCCTACACTCTATACCCTACGCTCTACACCCTACACTCTATACCCTACACTCTATACCCTACACTCTATACCCTACACTCTATACCCTACACTCTATACCCTACACTCTACACTCTATACCCTACACTCTATACCCTACACTCTATAGCATACACTCTATACCATACACTCTATCCCCTACACTCTATACCATACACTCTACTCTCTATACCCTACACTGTATACCCTACACTCTAAACTCTATACCCTACACTCTATACCCTACACTCTACACTCTATACCCTACACTCTATACCCTACACTCTATACCATACACTCTATACCCTACACTCTATACCCTACACTCTACACCCTAGGCTCTATACCATACACTCCATACCCTACACTCTATACCCTACACTCTAAACCCTACACTCTACACTCTATACCCTACACTCTATTCCATACACTCTATACCCTACAGTCTATACCCTACACTATAAAACTTACACTCTACACTCTATACCCTACACTCTATACCCTACACTCTATACCCTGCACTCTATACCATACACTCTATACCCTACACTCTATACCCTACACTCTACACTCTATTCCATGCATTCTATACCCTACACTCTATACCCTACACTCTATACCCTACACGCTACACTCTATACCCTACACTCTACTCTCTACACTATATAACCTAGACTCTATACCCTACACTCTATACTCTATACCCTACACTCTAATCCCTACACTCTACACTCTATACCCTACACGCTATACCCTACACTCTATACCCTACACTCTATACCCTACACTCTATACCCTACACTCTACACCCTACACTCCATACCCTACACCCTATACCCTACACTCTATACCCTACACTCTACACCCTACACTCTATACCCTACACTCTATACCCTACACTCTATACCCTACACTCTATACCCTACACTCTATACCCTACACTCTACACTCTATACCCTACACTCTATACCCTACACTCTATAGCATACACTCTATACCATACACTCTATCCCCTACACTCTATACCATACACTCTACACTCTATACCCTACACTGTATACCCTACACTCTAAACTCTATACCCTACACTCTATACCCTACACTCTACACTCTATACCCTACACTCTATACCCTACACTCTATACCCTACAATCTATAACATACACTCTATACCATACACTCTATACCATACACTCTACACTCTATACCCTACACTCCATACCCTACACTCTACACTCTATACCCTACACTCTATACCCTACACTCTACACTCTATACCCTACACTCTATACCCTACACTCTATACCATACACTCTATACCATACACTCTATCCCCTACACTCTATCCCATACACTCTACACTCTATACCCTACACTATACACTCTATACCCTACACTCTACACTCTATACCCTACACTCTACACCCTACACTCTATACCATACACTCTATACCCTACACTCTACACTCTATACCCTACACTCTATACCCTACACTCTATACCCTACACCCTACGCTCTATAACCTACACTCTATACCCTACACTCTACACACTATACCCTACACTCTATTCCATACACTCTATACCCTACACTCTATACCCTACACTCTACACTCTATACCCTACACTCTACACTTTACACTCTATACCCTACACTCTATACCCTACACTCTATACCGTACATCCTACACTTTATACCCTACACTCTATACCCTACACTCTAATCCCTACACTCTATACCCTACTCTCTACACTCTATACCCTACACTCTATACCCTACACTTTATACCCTACACTCTACACTCTATACCCTACACTCTATACCATACACTCTACACTCTATTCCCTACACTCTATACCATACACTCTAAAACCTACACTCTATACCCTACACTATACACTCTATACCCTACAATCTATACCCTACACTCTATGCCCTACACTCTATACCCTACACTCTATACCCTACACTCTACACTCTACACCCTACACTCTATACCATACACTCTATACCATACACTCTATACCATACACTCTACACCCTACGCTCTATACCCTACACTCTATACCCTACACTCTATACTGTATACCCTATACTCTATTCCATACATTCTATACCCTACACTCTATACCCTACACTCTAATCCCTACACTCTACACTCTATACCCTACACTCTATACCCTACACTCTATACAATACACTTTATACCCTACACTCTATACCCTACACTCTACACTCTATTCCATGCACTCTATACCCTACACTCTATACCCTACACTCTACACTCTATACCCTACACTCTACACTCTATACCCTACACTCTATACCCTACACTCTACACTCTATACCCTACACTCTATACTATACACTCTACACTCTATTCCCTACACTCTATACCATACACTCTAAAACCTACACTCTATACCCTACACTATACACTCTATACCCTACAATCTATACCCTACACTCTATGCCCTACACCCTATACCCTACACTCTATACCCTACACTCTACACCCTACATTCTATACCCTACACTCTATACCCTACACTCTATACCCTACACTCTATACCCTACACTCTACACTCTATACCCTACACTCTATACCCTACACTCTATACCATACACTCTATACCATACACTCTATCCCCTACACTCTATACTATACACTCTACACTCTATACCCTACACTGTATACCCTACACTCTAAACTCTATACCCTACACTCTATACCCTACACTCTACACTCTATACCCTACACTCTACACTCTATACCCTACACTCTATACCCTACAATCTATAACATACACTCTATACCATACACTCTATACCATACACTCTACACCCTATACCCTACACTCTATACCCTACACTCTACACTCTATACCCTGCACTCTATACCCTACACTCTACACTCTATACCCTACACTCTATACCCTACACTCTATACCATACACTCTATCCCCTACACTCTATCCCATACACTCTACACTCTATTCCATGCACTCTATACCTTACACTCTATACCCTCCACTCTATACCCTACACTCTACACTCTATACCCTACACTCTATACCCTACACTCTATACCATACACTCTATACCCTACACTCTATACCCTACACTCTACACCCTAGGCTCTATACCATACACTCTATACCCTACACTCTATACCCTACACTCTAAACCCTACACTCTACACTCTATACCCTACACTCTATTCCATACACTCTATACCCTACAATCTATACCCTACACTATAAAACTTACACTCTACACTCTATACCCTACACTCTATACCCTACACTCTATACCCTGCACTCTATACCATACACTCTATACCCTACACTCTATACCCTACACTCTACACTCTATTCCATGCATTCTATACCCTACACTCTATACCCTACACTCTATACCCTACACGCTACACTCTATACCCTACACTCTACTCTCTACACTATATAACCTAGACTCTATACCCTACACTCTATACTCTATACCCTACACTCTAATCCCTACACTCTACACTCTATACCCTACACTCTATACCCTACACTCTATACCCTACACTCTACACTCTATACCCTACACTCTATACCCTACACTCTATACCCTACACTCTATACCCTACACTATACACTCTATACCCTACACTCTACACTCTACACTGTATACCATACACTCTATACCCTACTCTCTATACCCTACACTCTACACTCTATACCCTACACTCTATACCCTACACTCTATAACCTACAACCTACGCTCTATACCCTACACTCTATACCCTACACTCTACACTCTATACCCTACACTCTATTCCATACACTCTATACCCTACACTCTATACCCTACACTCTACACTCTATACCCTACACCCTATGCTCTATACCATACACTCTATACCCTACACTCTAAACCCTACACTCTATACCCTACTCTCTATACCCTACACTCTATACCCTACACTCTACACTCTATACCCTACACTCTATACCTTACACTCTACACTATATACCCTACACTCTACACCCTTCACTTTATACCTTACACTCTATACCCTACACTCTATACCCTACACTCTACACCATACACTCTATACCCTACACTCTATACCCTACACTCTATACTCTACACTATACACTCTATACCCTACACTCTACACTCTACACCATACACTCTATACCCTATACTCTATACCATACACACTATACCCTACACTCTATACCCTACACTCTACACTCTATACCCTACACTCTATACCCTACACTCTATACCCTACACTCTACACTTTATACCCTACACTCTGTACCCTACACTCTATACCCTACACTCTATACCCTACACTCTACACTCTACACCCTACACTCTACACTTTACACTCTATACCCTACACTCTATACCCTACACTCTATGCCCTAAACTCTACACTTTATACCATACACTCTATACCCTACACTCTAAACCCTACACTCTCTACCCTACACCCTACGCTCTATACCCTAAACTCTATACCCTACACTCTACACTCTATACCCTACACTCTATTCCATACACTCTATACCCTACAATCTATACCCTACACTATAATCCTTACACTCTACACTCTATACCCTACACTCTATACCCTACACTCTATACCCTGCACTCTATACCATACACTCTATACCCTACACTCTATACCCTACACTCTACACATTATACCCTACACTCTATACCATACACTCTACACTCTATACCTTACACTCTATACCCTACACTCTACACTCTACACCCTACACTCTATACCATACACTCTATACCATACACTCTATACCATACACTCTACACCCTACGCTCTATACCCTACACTCTATACCCTACACTCTATACTCTATACCCTATACTCTATTCCATACATTCTATACCCTACACTCTATACCCTACACTCTAATCCCTACACTCTACACTCTATACCCTACACTCTATACCCTACACTCTATACAATACACTTTATACCCTACACTCTATACCCTACACTCTACACTCTATTCCATGCACTCTATACCCTACACTCTATACCCTACACTCTACACTCTATACCCTACACTCTACACTCTATACCCTACACTCTATACCCTACACTCTACACTCTATACCCTACACTCTATACCATACACTCTACACTCTATACCCTACACTCTATACCCTACACTCTACACTCTACACCCTACACTCTATACCATACACTCTATACCATACACTCTATACCATACACTCTACACCCTACGCTCTATACCCTACACTCTATACCCTACACTCTATACTCTATACCCTATACTCTATTCCATACATTCTATACCCTACACTCTATACCCTACACTCTAATCCCTACACTCTACACTCTATACCCTACACTCTATACCCTACACTCTATACAATACACTTTATAAAGAGAACGGTATTAAATGGCCACATCCCGTAGATAATATACATATGTGTGCACAACTGTGTGCTGACCGGACTAAGAAAGTTCCTAGTCGTAACATAAACATGCAAGGGGGAGTTGTGGATACCACAAAGAAAACGACAGCAAAAACGGAATATAATAAATATCAAATAAACCTTTATTGATGTACATAACATACAAAAAAAGATAAAATACGGACCAATACACGGGACCAAGTGCAATATGGCGAAACACACGGGGAAACAGCTACCCGTGTAAAAAGACGTGCGGCGGAGGGGCTTGCTATAAAGGACAATGGTACATAAAGATAGTACTACCTATCATGGATACTGCCCATGCATGTGACCTTGCACCCTAATTGCAAATGTGCACTACTGACATAGCTAAATATTACCAAGATATGTGAGTGCCACAGTGGGCTCACATGTAGGCTAATCAGAGAGGGGTAATATATATATACAATAGTCACATAACAGGATCAGGCATACCAAATGTCCAAGAGCTACTGTCCCATAATCCCTACCCGCCAACTATACAGACTCCCCACATGTGAAAAGGCAGCGACGCTGCTCAGAAGTATACCTGTGATAGACCAGAGAGGGAACCAGCGCAGGACCTCAGGCCGCACGTCCACCCGACGCGCGTTTCGGAGAAGAACTCCTTCGTCAGGGGGTGTGTGGGTGTGTGTGTGTACACTTTATACCCTACACTCTATACCCTACACTCTACACTCTATTCCATGCACTCTATACCCTACACTCTATACCCTACACTCTACACTCTATACCCTACACTCTACACTCTATACCCTACACTCTATACCCTACACTCTACACTCTATACCCTACACTCTATACTATACACTCTACACTCTATTCCCTACACTCTATACCATACACTCTAAAACCTACACTCTATACCCTACACTATACACTCTATACCCTACAATCTATACCCTACACTCTATGCCCTACACCCTATACCCTACACTCTATACCCTACACTCTACACCCTACATTCTATACCCTACACTCTATACCCTACACTCTATACCCTACACTCTACACTCTATACCCTACACTCTATACCCTACACTCTATACCATACACTCTATACCATACACTCTATCCCCTACACTCTATACTATACACTCTACACTCTATACCCTACACTGTATACCCTACACTCTAAACTCTATACCCTACACTCTATACCCTACACTCTACACTCTATACCCTACACTCTACACTCTATACCCTACACTCTATACCCTACAATCTATAACATACACTCTATACCATACACTCTATACCATACACTCTACACCCTATACCCTACACTCTATACCCTACACTCTACACTCTATACCCTGCACTCTATACCCTACACTCTACACTCTATACCCTACACTCTATACCCTACACTCTATACCATACACTCTATACCATACACTCTATCCCCTACACTCTATCCCATACACTCTACACTCTATTCCATGCACTCTATACCTTACACTCTATACCCTCCACTCTATACCCTACACTCTACAATCTATACCCTACACTCTATACACTACACTCTATACCATACACTCTATACCCTACACTCTATACCCTACACTCTACACCCTAGGCTCTATACCATACACTCTATACCCTACACTCTATACCCTACACTCTAAACCCTACACTCTACACTCTATACCCTACACTCTATTCCATACACTCTATACCCTACAATCTATACCCTACACTATAAAACTTACACTCTACACTCTATACCCTACACTCTATACCCTACACTCTATACCCTGCACTCTATACCATACACTCTATACCCTACACTCTATACCCTACACTCTACACTCTATTCCATGCATTCTATACCCTACACTCTATACCCTACACTCTATACCCTACACGCTACACTCTATACCCTACACTCTACTCTCTACACTATATAACCTAGACTCTATACCCTACACTCTATACTCTATACCCTACACTCTAATCCCTACACTCTACACTCTATACCCTACACTCTACACTCTATACCCTACACTCTATACCCTACACTCTATACCCTACACTCTATACCCTACACTCTATACCCTACACTATACACTCTATACCCTACACTCTACACTGTATACCATACACTCTATACCCTACACTCTATACCCTACACTCTACACTCTATACCCTACACTCTACACCCTACACTCTATAACATACACTCTATACCCTACACTCTACACTCTATACCCTACACTCTATAACCTACACCCTACGCTCTATACCCTACACTCTACACTCTATACCCTACACTCTATTCCATACACTCTATACCCTACACTCTATACCCTACACTCTACACTCTACACCCTACACCCTATGCTCTATACCATACACTCTATACCCTACACTCTAAACCCTACACTCTATACCCTACTCTCTATACCCTACACTCTATACCCTACACTCTACACTCTATACCCTACACTCTATACCTTACACTCTACACTATATACCCTACACTCTATACCCTACACTATATACCCTACACTCTACACCCTTCACTTTATACCTTACACTCTATACCCTACACTCTATACCCTACACTCTACACCATACACTCTATACCCTACACTCTATACCCTACACTCTATACTCTACACTATACACTCTATACCCTACACTCTACACTCTACACCATACACTCTATACCCTACACTCTATACCATACACACTATACCCTACACTCTATACCCTACACTCTACACTCTATACCCTACACTCTATACCCTACACTCTATACCCTACACTCTACACTTTATACCCTACACTCTGTACCCTACACTCTATACCCTACACTCTATACCCTACACTCTACACTCTATACCCTACACTCTATACCCTACACTCTATACCCTACACTCTACACTTTATACCATACACTCTATACCCTACACTCTAAACCCTACACTCTCTACCCTACACCCTACGCTCTATACCCTACACTCTATACCCTACACTCTACACTCTATACCCTACACTCTATTCCATACACTCTATACCCTACAATCTATACCCTACACTATAATCCTTACACTCTACACTCTATACCCTACACTCTATACCCTACACTCTATACCCTGTACTCTATACCATACACTCTATACCCTACACTCTATACCCTACACTCTACACTCTATTCCATGCATTCTATACCCTACACTCTACACCATACACTCTATACCCTACACTCTATACCCTACACTCTACACATTATACCCTACACTCTATACCCTACACTCTACACTCTATACCCTACACTCTATACCATACACACTATACCCTACACTCTATACCCTACACTCTACACTCTATACCCTACACTCTATACCCTACACTCTATACCCTACACTCTACACTTTATACCCTTCACTCTGTACCCTACACTCTATAATCTACATTCTATACCCTACACTCTACACTCTACACCCTACACTCTACACTTTACACTCTATACCCTACACTCTATACCCTACACTCTATACCCTACACTCTACACTTTATACCCTACACTCTGTACCCTACACTCTATACCCTACACTCTATACCCTACACTCTATACCCTAAACTCTACACTTTATACCATACACTCTATACCCTACACTCTAAACCCTACACTCTCTACCCTACACCCTACGCTCTATACCCTACACTCTATACCCTACACTCTACACTCTATACCCTACACTCTATTCCATACACTCTATACCCTACAATCTATACCCTACACTATAATCCTTACACTCTACACTCTATACCCTACACTCTATACCCTACACTCTATACCCTGCACTCTATACCATACACTCTATACCCTACACTCTATACCCTACACTCTACACTCTATTCCATGCATTCTATACCCTACACTCTACACCATACACTCTATACCCTACACTCTATACCCTACACTCTACACATTATACCCTACACTCTATACCCTACACTCTACACTCTATACCCTACACTCTATACCATACACACTATACCCTACACTCTATACCCTACACTCTACACTCTATACCCTACACTCTATACCCTACACTCTATACCCTACACTCTACACTTTATACCCTTCACTCTGTACCCTACACTCTATAATCTACATTCTATACCCTACACTCTACACTCTACACCCTACACTCTACACTTTACACTCTATACCCTACACTCTATACCCTACACTCTATACCCTAAACTCTACACTTTATACCATACACTCTATACCCTACACTCTAAACCCTACACTCTCTACCCTACACCCTACGCTCTATACCCTACACTCTATACCCTACACTCTACACTCTATACCCTACACTCTATTCCATACACTCTATACCCTACAATCTATACCCTACACTATAATCCTTACACTCTACACTCTATACCCTACACTCTATACCCTACACTTTATACCCTGCACTCTATACCATACACTCTATACCCTACACTCTATACCCTACACTCTACACTCTATTCCATGCACTCTATACCCTACACTCTATACCCTACACTCTATACCCTACATGCTACACTCTATACCCTACACTCTACTCTCTACACTATATACCCTACACTCTATACCCTACACTCTACACTCTATACCCTACAATCTATACCCTACACTCTATACCCTACACTCTACACTCTATACCCTACACTCTATACCCTACACTCTATACCCTACACTCTATACCCTACACTATACACTCTATACCCTACACTCTACACTCTACACTGTATACCATACACTATATACCCTACACTCTATACCCTACACTCTACACTCCATACCCTACACTCTACACCCTACACTCTATAACATACACTCTATACTCTACACTCTACACTCTATACCCTACACTCTATACCCTACACTCTATAACCTACACTCTATACCCTACACTCTATTCCATACACTCTATACCCTACACTCTACACTCTATACCCTACACCCTATGCTCTATACCATACACTCTATACCCTACACTCTATACCCTACACTCTATACCCTACTCTCTATACCCTACACTCTATACCCTACACTCTACACTCTATACCCTACACTCTATACCCTACACTCTATACTCTATACCCTACACTCTATACCCTACCCTCTACACCCTTCACTTTATACCTTACAATCTATACCCTACACTCTATACCTTACACTCTACACCATACACTCTATACCCTACACTCTATACCCTACACTCTATACTCTACACTATACACTCTATACCCTACACTCTACACTCTACACTCTACACTCTATACCCTACACTCTATACCCTACACTCTATACCCTACACTCTACACATTATACCCTACACTCTATACCATACACTCTACACTCTATACCCTACACTCTATACCCTACACACTATACCCTACACTCTATACCCTACACTCTACACCCTATACCCTACACTCTATAACCTACACTCTATACCCTACACTCTACACTTTATACCCTACACTCTGTACCCTACACTCTATACCCTACACTCTACACCCTACACTCTACACTTTACACTCTATACCCTACACTCTATACCCTACACTCTATACCCTAAACTCTACACTTTATACCATACACTCTATACCCTACACTCTATACCATACACTCTATACCCTACACTCTATAGCCTACACTCTACAAACCTACACTCTATACCCTACACTCTATACCCTACACTCTATACCCTACACTCTACACCCTACACTCTATACCCTACACTCTACGGCCTACACTCTACACTCTGTACGCTATACTCTATACCCTACACTTTATACCATACACTCTACACTCTATACCCTACGCTCTATACCATACACTATATACCCTACACTCTATACCATACACTCTATACCCTACACTCTATAACCTACACTCTATACCCTACACTCTATACGCTACACTCTACACTCTATACCCTACACTCTATACACTACACTCTATACCCTACACTCTATACCCTAAACTCTATACCTTACACTCTATACCATACACTCTATACCCTACACTCTACACTCTATACCCTACACTCTATACACTACACTCTATACCATACACTCTGTACCCTACACTCTATACCCTACACTCTATACCCTACACTCTATACTCTATTCCATGCACTCTATACCCTACACTCTATACCCTACACTCTATACCCTACACGCTACACTCTATACCCTACACTCTACTCTCTACACTATATACCCTACACTCTGTACCCTACACTCTACACTCTATACCCTACAATCGATACCCTACACTCTATAACCTACACTTTACACTCTATACCCTACACTCTATACCCTACACTCTATACCCTACACTCTATACCCTACACTATACACTCTATACCCTACACTCTACACTCTACACTGTATACCATACACTATATACCCTACACTCTATACCCTACACTCTACACTCCATACCCTACACTCTACACCCTACACTCTATAACATACACTCTATACTCTACACTCTACACTCTATACCCTACACTCTATACCCTACACTCTATAACCTACACTCTATACCCTACACTCTATTCCATACACTCTATACCCTACACTCTACACTCTATACCCTACACCCTATGCTCTATACCATACACTCTATACCCTACACTCTATACCCTACACTCTATACCCTACTCTCTATACCCTACACTCTATACCCTACACTCTACACTCTATACCCTACACTCTATACCCTACACTCTACACTCTATACCCTACACTCTATACCCTACCCTCTACACCCTTCACTTTATACCTTACAATCTATACCCTACACTCTATACCTTACACTCTACACCATACACTCTATACCCTACACTCTATACCCTACACTCTATACTCTACACTATACACTCTATACCCTACACTCTACACTCTACACTCTATACCCTACACTCTATACCCTACACTCTATACCCTACACTCTACACATTATACCCTACACTCTATACCCTACACTCTACACTCTATACCCTACACTCTATACCCTACACACTATACCCTACACTCTATACCCTACACTCTACACTCTATACCCTACACTCTATAACCTACACTCTATACCCTACACTCTACACTTTATACCCTACACTCTGTACCCTACACTCTATACCCTACACTCTACACTCTACACCCTACACTCTACACTTTACACTCTATACCCTACACTCTATACCCTACACTCTATACCCTAAACTCTACACTTTATACCATACACTCTATACCCTACACTCTATACCATACACTCTATACCCTACACTCTATAGCCTACACTCTACAAACCTACACTCTATACCCTACACTCTATACCCTACACTCTATACCCTACACTCTACACCCTACACTCTATACCCTACACTCTATAGCCTACACTCTACACTCTGTACGCTATACTCTATACCCTACACTTTATACCATACACTCTACACTCTATACCCTACGCTCTATACCATACACTATATACCCTACACTCTATACGCTACACTCTACACTCTATACCCTACACTCTATACACTACACTCTATACCCTACACTCTATACCCTAAACTCTATACCTTACACTCTATACCATACACTCTATACCCTACACTCTACACTCTATACCCTACACTCTATACACTACACTCTATACCATACACTCTGTACCCTACACTCTATACCCTACACTCTATACCCTACACTCTATACCCTACACTCTACACCCTACACTTTATACCTTACACTCTATACCCAACACTCTATACCCTACACTCTATACAATACACTCTATACCCTACACTCTATACCCTACACTATACACTCTATACCCTACACTCTAAACCCTACACTCTACACATTATACCCTACACTCTATACCCTACACTCTACACTCTATACCCTACACTCTATACTCTACACTCTATACCCTACACTCTACACTCTATGTCCTACACTCTATACCCTACACTCTATACCCTACACTCTACACCCTACACTCTATACCCTACACTCTATACCATACACTCTACACCATACACTCTATACCCTACACTCTATACCCTACACTCTATACTCTACACTATACACTCTATACCCTACACTCTACACTCTACACCAAACACTCTATACCCTACACTCTATACCCTACACTCTACACATTGTACCCTACACTCTATACCCTACACTCTACACTCTATACCCTACACTCTATACCATACACACTATACCCTACACTCTATACCCTACACTCTACACTCTATACCCTACACTCTATACCCTACACTCTGTACCCTACACTCTACACTTTATACCCTACACTCTGTACCCTACACTCTATACCCTACACTCTATACCCTACACTCTACACTCTACACCCTACACTCTACACTTTACACTCTATACCCTACACTCTATACCCTACACTCTATACCCTAAACTCTACACTTTATACCATACACTCTATACCCTACACTCTAAACCCTACACTCTCTACCCTACACCCTACGCTCTATACCCTACACTCTATACCCTACACTCTACACTCTATACCCTACACTCTATTCCATACACTCTATACCCTACAATCTATACCCTACACTATAATCCTTACACTCTACACTCTATACCCTACATTCTATACCCTACACTCTATACCCTGCACTCTATACCATACACTCTATACCCTACACTCTATACCCTACACTCTACACTCTATTCCATGCACTCTATACCCTACACTCTACACCATACACTCTATACCCTACACTCTATACCCTACACTCTACACATTATACCCTACACTCCATACCCTACACTCTACACTCTATACCCTACACTCTATACCATACACACTATACCCTACACTCTATACCCTACACTCTACACTCTATACCCTACACTCTATACCCTACACTCTATACCCTACACTCTACACTTTATACCCTACACTCTGTACCCTACACTCTATACCCTACACTCTATACCCTACACTCTACACCCTACACTCTACACTTTACACTCTATACCCTACACTCTATACCCTACACTCTATACCCTAAACTCTACACTTTATACCATACACTCTATACCCTACACTCTAAACCCTACACTCTCTACCCTACACCCTACGCTCTATACCCTACACTCTATACCCTACACTCTACACTCTATACCCTACACTCTATTCCATACACTCTATACCCTACAATCTATACCCTACACTATAATCCTTACACTCTACACTCTATACCCTACATTCTATACCCTACACTCTATACCCTGCACTCTATACCATACACTCTATACCCTACACTCTATACCCTACACTCTACACTCTATTCCATGCACTCTATACCCTACACTCTACACCATACACTCTATACCCTACACTCTATACCCTACACTCTACACATTATACCCTACACTCCATACCCTACACTCTACACTCTATACCCTACACTCTATACCATACACACTATACCCTACACTCTATACCCTACACTCTACACTCTATACCCTACACTCTATACCCTACACTCTATACCCTACACTCTACACTTTATACCCTACACTCTGTACCCTACACTCTATACCCTACACTCTATACCCTACACTCTACACTCTACACCTTACACTCTACACTTTACACTCTATACACTACACTCTATACCCTACACTCTATACCCTAAACTCTACACTTTATACCATACACTCTATACCCTACACTCTAAACCCTACACTCTCTACCCAACACCCTACGCTCTATACCCTACACTCTATACCCTACACTCTACACTCTATACCCTACACTCTATTCCATACACTCTATACCCTACAATCTATACCCTACACTATAATCCTTACACTCTACACTCTATACCCTACACTCTATACCCTACACTCTATACCCTGCACTCTATACCATACACTCTATACCCTACACTCTATACCCTACACTCTACACTCTATTCCATGCACTCTATACCCTACACTCTATACCCTACACTCTATACCCTACACGCTACACTCTATACCCTACACTCTACTCTCTACCCTATATACCCTACACTCTATACCCTACACTCTATACTCTATACCCTACACTCTAATCCCTACACTCTACACTCTATACCCTACAATCTATACCCTACACTCTATACCCTACACTCTACACTCTACACTGTATACCATACACTATATACCCTACACTCTATACCCTACACTCTACACTCTATACCCTACACTCTACACCCTACACTCTATAACATACACTCTATACCCTACACTCTACACTCTATACCCTACACTCTATACCCTACACTCTATAACCTACACCCTACGCTCTACACCCTACACTCTATACCCTACACTCTACACTCTATACCCTACACCCTATGCTCTATACCATACACTCTATACCCTACAATCTATACCCTACACTCTATACCCTACTCTCTATACCCTACACTCTATACCCTACACTCTACACTCTATACCCTACACTCTATACCCTACACTCTACAATCTATACCCTACACTCTACACTCTATACCCTACACTCTATACCCTACACTCTACACTCTATACCCTACACTCTATACCCTACACTCTATACCCTACCCTCTACACCCTTCACTTTATACCTTACACTCTATACCCTACACTCTATACCATACACTCTACACCATACACTTTATACCCTACACTCTATACCCTACACTCTATACTCTACACTATACACTCTAAACCCTACACTCTACACTCTACACTCTACACTCTATACCCTACACTCTATACCCTACACTCTATACCCTACACTCTACACATTATACCCTACACTCTATACCCTACACTCTACACTCTATACCCTACACTCTATACCCTACACACTATACCCTACACTCTATATCCTACACTATACACTCTATACCCTACACTCTATACCCTACACTCTACACTTTATACCCTACACTCTGTACCCTACACTCTATACCCTACACTCTACACTCTACACCCTACACTCTACACCCTACACTTTATACCTTACACTCTATACCCAACACTCTATACCCTACACTCTATAACATACACTCTATACCCTACACTCTATACCCTACACTATACACTCTATACCCTACACTCTAAACCCTACACTCTACACATTATACCCTACACTCTATACCCTACACTCTACACTCTATACCCTACACTCTATACTCTACACTCTATACCCTACACTCTACACTCTATGTCCTACACTCTATACCCTACACTCTATACCCTACACTCTACACCCTACACTCTATACCCTACACTCTATACCCTACACTCTACACCATACACTCTATACCCTACACTCTATACCCTACACTCTATACTCTACACTATACACTCTATACCCTACACTCTACACTCTACACCATACACTCTATACCCTACACTCTATACCCTACACTCTACACATTATAACCTACACTCTATACCCTACACTCTATACCCTACACTCTATACCATACACACTATACCCTACACTCTATACCCTACACTCTACACTCTATACCCTACACTCTATACCCTACACTCTATACCCTACACTCTACACTTTATACCCTACACTCTGTACCCTACACTCTATACCCTACACTCTATACCCTACACTCTACACCCTACACTCTACACTTTACACTCTATACCCTACACTCTATACCCTACACTCTATACCCTAAACTCTACACTTTATACCATACACTCTATACCCTACACTCTAAACCCTACACTCTCTACCCTACACCCTACGCTCTATACACTACACTCTATACCCTACACTCTACACTCTATACCCTACACTCTATTCCATACACTCTATACCCTACAATCTATACCCTACACTATAATCCTTACACTCTACACTCTATACCCTACACTCTATACCCTACACTCTATACCCTGCACTCTATACCATACACTCTATACCCTACACTCTATACCCTACACTCTACACTCTATTCCATGCACTCTATACCCTACACTCTACACCATACACTCTATACCCTACACTCTATACCCTACACTCTACACATTATACCCTACACTCCATACCCTACACTCTACACTCTATACCCTACACTCTATACCATACACACTATACCCTACACTCTATACCCTACACTCTACACTCTATACCCTGCACTCTATACCCTTCACTCTATACCCTACACTCTACACTTTATACCCTACACTCTGTACCCTACACTCTATACCCTACACTCTATACCCTACACTCTACACTCTACACCCTACACTCTACACTTTACACTCTATACCCTACACTCTATACCCTACACTCTATACCCTAAACTCTACACTTTATACCATACACTCTATACCCTACACTCTAAACCCTACACTCTCTACCCTACACCCTACGCTCTATACCCTACACTCTATACCCTACACTCTACACTCTATACCCTACACTCTATTCCATACACTCTATACCCTACAATGTATACCCTACACTATAATCCTTACACTCTACACTCTATACCCTACACTCTATACCCTACACTCTATACCCTGCACTCTATACCATACACTCTATACCCTACACTCTATACCCTACACTCTACACTCTATTCCATGCACTCTATACCCTACACTCTTTACCCTACACTCTATACCCTACACGCTACACTCTATACCCTACACTCTACTCTCTACACTATATACCCTACACTCTATACCCTACACTCTATACTCTATACCCTACACTCTAATCCCTACACTCTACACTCTATACCCTACAATCTATACCCTACACTCTATACCCTACACTCTACACTCTATACCCTACACTCTATACCCTACACTCTATACCCTACACTATACACTCTATACCCTACACTCTACACTCTACACTGTATACCATACACTATATACCCTACACTCTATACCCTACACTCTACACTCTATACCCTACACTCTACACCCTACACTCTATAACATACACTCTATACCCTACACTCTACATTCTATACCCTACACTCTATACCCTACACTCTATAACCTACACCCTACGCTCTATACCCTACACTCTATACCCTACACTCTACACTCTATACCCTACACTCTATTCCATACACTCTATACCCTACACTCTATACCCTACACTCTACACTCTATACCCTACACCCTATGCTCTATACCATACACTCTATACCCTACACTCTATACCCTACACTCTATACCCTACTCTCTATACCCTACACTCTATACCCTACACTCTACACTCTATACCCTACACTCTATACCCTACACTCTACACTCTATACCCTACACTCTATACCCTACACTCTATACCCTACCCTCTACACTCTTCACTTTATACCTTACACTCTATACCCTACACTCTATACCCTACACTCTACACCATACACTCTATACCCTGCACTCTATACCCTACACTCTATACTCTACACTATACACTCTATACCCTACACTCTACACTCTACACTCTATACCCTACACTCTATACCCTACACTCTATACCCTACACTCTACAAATTATACCCTACACTCTATACCCTACACTCTACACTCTATACCCTACACTCTATACCCTACACACTATACCCTACACTCTATACCCTACACTCTACACTCTATACCCTACACTCTATACCCTACACTCTATACCCTACACTCTACACTCTACACTTTACACTCTATACCCTACACTCTATACCCTAAACTCTACACTTTATACCATACACTCTATACCCTACACTCTATACCATACACTCTATACCCTACACTCTATAGCCTACACTCTACAAACCTACACTCTATACCCTACACTCTATACCCTACACTCTATAACCTACACTCTACACCCTACACTCTATACCCTACACTCTATAGCCTACACTCTACACTCTGTATGCTATACTCTATACCCTACACTTTATACCATACACTCTACACTCTATACCCTACGCTCTATACCATACACTATATACCCTACACTCTATACCATACACTCTATACCCTACACTCTATACCCTACACTCTATGCCCTACACTCTATACGCTACACTCTACACCCTACACTCTATACACTACACTCTATACCCTACACTCTATACCCTAAACTCTATACCCTACACTCTATACCCTACACTCTACACTCTATACCCTACACTCTATTCCATACACTCTATACCCTACACTCTATACCCTACACTCTACACTCTATACCCTACACCCTATGCTCTATACCATACACTCTATACCCTACACTCTATACCCTACACTCTATACCCTACTCTCTATACCCTACACTCTATACCCTACACTCTACACTCTATACCCTACACTCTATACCCTACACTCTACACTCTATACCCTACACTCTATACCCTACACTCTATACCCTACCCTCTACACTCTTCACTTTATACCTTACACTCTATACCCTACACTCTATACCCTACACTCTACACCATACACTCTATACCCTGCACTCTATACCCTACACTCTATACTCTACACTATACACTCTATACCCTACACTCTACACTCTACACTCTATACCCTACACTCTATACCCTACACTCTATACCCTACACTCTACAAATTATACCCTACACTCTATACCCTACACTCTACACTCTATACCCTACACTCTATACCCTACACACTATACCCTACACTCTATACCCTACACTCTACACTCTATACCCTACACTCTATACCCTACACTCTATACCCTACACTCTACACTCTACACTTTACACTCTATACCCTACACTCTATACCCTAAACTCTACACTTTATACCATACACTCTATACCCTACACTCTATACCATACACTCTATACCCTACACTCTATAGCCTACACTCTACAAACCTACACTCTATACCCTACACTCTATACCCTACACTCTATAACCTACACTCTACACCCTACACTCTATACCCTACACTCTATAGCCTACACTCTACACTCTGTATGCTATACTCTATACCCTACACTTTATACCATACACTCTACACTCTATACCCTACGCTCTATACCATACACTATATACCCTACACTCTATACCATACACTCTATACCCTACACTCTATACCCTACACTCTATGCCCTACACTCTATACGCTACACTCTACACCCTACACTCTATACACTACACTCTATACCCTACACTCTATACCCTAAACTCTATACCCTACACTCTATACCATACACTCTATACCCTACACTCTACACTCTATACCCTACACTCTATACACTACACTCTATACCATACACTCTGTACCCTACACTCTATACCCTACACTCTAAACCCTACACTCTACACCCTACACTTTATACCTTACACTCTATACCCAACACTCTATACCCTACACTCTTTACCATACACTCTATACCCTACACTCTATACCCTACACTATACACTCTATACCCTACACTCTAAACCCTACACTCTACACATTATACCCTACACTCTATACCCTACACTCTACACTCTATACCCTACACTCTATACTCTACACTCTATACCCTACACTCTACACCCTACACTCTATACCCTACACTCTATAGCCTACACTCTACACTCTGTACGCTATACTCTATACCCTACACTTTATACCATACACTCTACACTCTATACCCTACGCTCTATACCATACACTATATGCCCTACACTCTATACCATACACTCTATACCCTACACTCTATACCCTACACTCTATACCCTACACTCTATACGCTACACTCTACACTCTATACCCTACACTCTATACACTACACTCTATACCCTACACTCTATACCCTAAACTCTATACCCTACACTCTATACCATACACTCTATACCCTACAATCTACACTCTATACCCTACACTCTATACACTACACTCTATACCATACACTCTGTACCCTACACTCTATACCCTACACTCTATACCCTACACTCTATACCCTACACTCTACACCCTACACTTTATACCTTACACTCTATACCCAACACTCTATACCCTACACTCTATACCATACACTCTATTCCCTACACTCTATACCCTACACTATACACTCTATACCCTACACTCTAAACCCTACACTCTACACATTATACCCTACACTCTATACCCTACACTCTACACTCTATACCCTACACTCTATACTCTACACTCTATACCCTACACTCTACACTCTATGTCCTACACTCTATACCCTACACTCTATACCCTACACTCTACACTTTATACCCTACACTCTGTACCCTACAGTCTATACCCTACACTCTATACCCTACACTCTACACCCTACACTTTACACTCTATACCCTACACTCTATACCCTACACTCTATACCCAGCACTCTAAATTTTATACCCTACACTGTATACCCTACACTCATTACCATACACTCTATACCCTACACTCTACACCCTACACTTTATACCTTACACTCTATACCCTACAATCTATACCCTACAATCTATACCATACACTCTATACCCTACACTTTATACCCTACACTCTATACCCTACACTATACACTTTATACCCTGCACTCTACACTCTACACCATACACTCTATACCCTACACTCTATACCCTACACTCTATACCCTACACTCTACACATTATACCCTACACTCTACACTCTATACCCTACACTCTATACCATACACTCTATACCCTACACTCTATACCCTACACTCTACACTCTATACCCTAAACTCTATACCCTACACTCTATACCCTACACTCTACACTTTATACAATACACTCTGTACCCTACACTCTATACCCTACACTCTATAGCCTACACTCTACACTCTACACCCTACACTTTACACTCTATACCCTACACTCTATACCCTACACTCTATACCCTACACTCTACACTTTATACCCTACACTCTATACCCTACACTCTATACCATACACTCTATACCCTACACTCTATACCCTACACTCTAAACTCTATACCATACACTCTATACCATACACTCTATAACATACACTCTACACCCTACACTCTATACCATACACTCTATACCCTACACTCTACACTCTATAACCTACACTCTATACCCTACACTCTACACCATACAATCTATACCCTACACTCTACACTCTATACCCTACACTCTATACCGTACACTTTATACCCTACACCCTACGCTCTATACCCTACACTCTATACCCTACACTATACACTCTATACCCTACACAATATACCATACACTCTATATTCTACACTCTATACCCTACACTCTATACCCTACACTCTAAACTCTATACCATACACTGTATACCCTACACTCTATAACATACACTCTACACCCTACACTCTATACCCTACATTCTATACCCTAAACTCTACACCCTACACTCTATACCCTACACACTATACCCTACGCTCTATACCCTACACTATATACCCTACACTCTACACTCTATACCCTACACTCTATACCCTCCACTCTATACCCTACACTCTATACCCTACACTTTATACCTTACACTTTATACCCTACACTCTATACCCTACACTCTATACCATACACTCTATACCCTACACTCTATACCCTACACTCTATACCCTACACTCTACACTCTACACCATACACTCTATACCCTACCCTCTATACTTTACACTCTATACCCTACACTCTACACATTATACCCTACACTCTATTCCCTACACTCTACACTCTATACCATACACTCTATACCCTACACTCTATACCCTACACTCTACACTCTATACCCTACAATCTATACCCTATGCTCTATACACTACACTCTATACCCTACACTCTATACCCTACACTCTACACTCTATACCCTACACTCTTTACCATACACTCTATAACCTTCACTCTATACCCTATACGCTATAACATACACTCTATACCCTACACTCTATACCCTACACTCTACACCCTACACTCTACACTCTACACCATACACTCTATACCCTACCCTCTATACTTTACACTCTATACCCTACACTCTATTCCCTACACTCTACACTCTATACCATACACTCTATACCATACACTCTATACCCTACACTCTACACTCTATACCCTACAATCTATACCCTATGCTCTATACCCTACACTCTATACCCTACACTCTATACCCTACACTCTACACTCTATACCCTACACTCTTTACCATACACTCTATAACCTACACTCTATACCCTACATAGTGTATGGTATAGAGCGTAGGGTATAGAGTGTAGAGTGTAGGGTATAGAGTGTAGGGTATAGAGTGTAGAGTGTAGGGTATAGAGTGTATGGTATAGAGTGTAGAGTGTATGGTATAGAGTGTAGGGTATAGAGTGTATGGTATAGAGTGTATGGTATAGAGTGTACGGTATAGAGTATAGCGTACAGAGTGTAGAGTGTAGGCTATAGAGTGTAGGGTATAGAGTGTAGGGTGTAGAGTGTAGGGCATAGAGTGTAGGGTATAGAGTGTAGGGTATAGAGTGTAGGTTTGTAGAGTGTATGTTATAGAGTGTAGGATATAGAGTGTATGGTATAGAGTTTAGAGTGTAGGCTATAAAGTGTAGGGTATAGAGTGTATGGTGTAGAGTGTAGGGTATAGAGTGTATGGTATAAAGTGTAGAGTTTAGGGTATAGAGTGTAGGGTATAGAGTGTAGGGTATAAAGTGTAAAGTGTAGAGTGTAGGGTGTAGAGTGAAGAGTGTAGGGTATAGAGTGTAGGGTATAGAGTGTAAGGTATAAAGTGAAGGGTGTAGAGTGTAGGGTATAGAGTGTAGGGTATAGAGTGTAGGGTATAGAGTGTAGAGTGTAGGTTATAGAGTGTAGGGTATAGACTGTAGGGTATAGAGAGTAGGGTATAGAGTGTAGGGTATAGAGTAAAATTCATAAGGACCCTATCGACCCGCCGGGGCGTCCCATAGTCTCTGGCATAGGAGGGCTATGCGACCCTGTGTGTAAATTTATTGATTATTATCTGAAACCTTTGGTCGAAACGTTGCCCTCTTATGTCAGGGACTCTGCGGACGTCCTGGTGAGGGTTGATGGCCTTTGTTTGGATCCAGATATGCTCCTTGTCACCGCAGACGTCGAATCCCTCTACACGTGTATTGATCATCACCATGGTCTTATGGCCGTACGATATTTCCTGGAGATGAGCAGTCTGGGCGGACCCTTTGTTGATCTTCTGTTGGAGCTATTGCAATTTGTTTTGTATCACAATTTCTTTACCTTCAGGGACCGGTTTTACCTGCAGAAACGCGGCACTGCCATGGGGGCGGCGTGTGCGCCCGCTTACGCTAACCTCTTTCTCGGGTTTTGGGAGAGGGAGGTTTTTTGTGAGGAGGGGGCACGCGCCGCCGACCGTGTGCAGTGCTGGTTTCGTTATATTGACGATCTCTTTATTATTTGGCAGGGCCCGGTCCCTGAGCTTGAGAAATTTATATCTACCTTAAACAATAATGAGTATAACATCAGACTCTCATACAAATGGCACGAGCGGAGGATCGATTTTTTAGACATTGCTCTATCGGTTGACGACCTGGGGTCCGTCCACACTGACATCTTCAGGAAAGATACTTCTGTTAATTCTTTTCTTCATGCCTCCTCGGGACATACCTATTCGACAATTAAAGCTATCCCAATTGGTCAGTTCCTTAGAGCTAAACGAACTTGCTCCACAGTGGAAAAGTTTGAGGAACAGGCCAAGGATTTGAAAGATCGTTTCATGGAAAGGGGATATAGTTATAGAAATATCAAGCATGGTTATCACCGTGCTAAATATACCCCACGGCAGAAATTGTTGGTTAACCCCGGTACTAAGACTAATAAGGGTGAAGTTCAAACTAGATTCATTTCAACCTTTAACTGCCACTGGGACACCATGCGCCAGATCTTGGTCAAGCATTGGCCTGTTCTTCAAACCGACCCCATCTTAAAGGAGGAAATTTCTACTAAACCTCTTATTACAGCAAGAAGGAGCAAAAATTTAAAGGATCAGCTGGTGAGAAGCCACTATGTAGCTCCACGTAAGAGCTTCTTCGGTAACTCAAAACAAAGATGGGGCTGTTTCCCTTGTGGGAACTGTATGGCATGCAATCTATCGAACATTGTGAGGGCCAAAACCTTTAATAATGCTGCTGGTACTCATGAATATAATATTGTTCATTATATATCCTGCACCACCTCATATGTTGTATACCTTGCACAATGTCCGTGTTCCAAAACCTATATTGGCTTGACATCTAGGGAACTACGAGTTAGGGTGAGAGAACACGTGAGGGACATCTCAGCTGCTAAGATGGCAGAAGATACATCTATACTGAAAACACTACCTAAACATTTTTTGTCGCACCATAATTCTGACCCCCGAGGTCTCAAAGTTAGGGGCATTGACAGGATTTACGGTGGTATAAGAGGGGGTGACTTAAAGCAACTGTTAGCACAATCTGAGACCAGGTGGATTGTTGAACTTGGTACCATGTCCCCTGGGGGGTTAAATGAGAAACTTAGTTTTGCTCCATTTTTATAATTATAATTCTCTGCTTTTTATTTCCTTGTTGTTATGTCTCTTATTTATAATTTCCTCTTTCTTTCTGTATGTTTTTATTTTAGCAATAATGATGGAAATTGCCTAACTAATGCCTTGGTCAGAGAGTCTTATCATCCCATAATTCCATGACATTTTATTTGGCTTTGTATCACCTAAATGGAACAATCTGCAGGCAATGCTATTTAACCTTATAGCCCGGAGATATTATGGACTTTGACGGTGATATGGGGAGAGCTCTCGAGGAGAACACACTGGAGAATTCATCTGTACTATTATGTGATGATATTTCTATATCGATGCTTTTTTCTTCTCGGGGGTGTCTCTCTCTATTCCTTTTGTATACAGTAATATGTATTGGAGGTAATTTCTCCATATTATCAGATATATATATGACATGTATATGAGCAATCTTTGTTGTTATATTTTCCGGTGCTCGCCTATGTCTGCTGACATGTTATGCTACTTACCATCGATATTCAGGGTGGAAGCGCTGACCTTTTTCTACTGCAGTCCGTGGAATGGTTAAATCTGTCCACAATAAGATGGCGACGCGCATGCGCACTGCGCCCGGGACCCACCATTTTGTTGAAGGCCTCTGTATTGTCGGCACTGCGGATATGACGTCATGGAGGAGTTCCTCCCCGCATGCCGACAATGAGTGCCGGAAACAGATGCACCTGGGTCCCGGGGGCGGCGGTGCCATACGCGATGCAGGATTGGCAGCAGCATTAAGCATCAGGCTCTATTTAAACCGGGTATATGGGAGACATGATATGCACATTTTTTGCTTCCCCTTGATAAAGCACATACGCGAAACGCGCGTCGGGGTGCTCTCTGAGGCTGAGGACAGGCAGATCTCATGGGTATGTGTTGTGTTTTGTATTAACCCTGTATGCATTTGCACTTTCCTACATAGGATGGGTTACTTTGCGCGTATATTACCGCTAAGTCATTGTATTCATGTTATACCAACCCTATCCCAGAGCCTTATTTTCCTCACCCTCTATTTTTGTGCAATTTTACTCGGGTATTTGACATCCTTCCTCATACTGTTCACAGTAATTATTTACTGGCTTATTATTATGCGTTTTTAGTATTTTTGTATACTTAATAAAGTTTGTTATATCTTTATATTGCCCTCTGAGTGGTGTGCTTTTTGATACTTTGTATCTTTTTGGGTGAATGTAGGGTATAGAGTGTAGGGTATAGAGTGTATGGTATAGAGCATAGGGTGTAGGGTATAGAGTGTAGAGTGTAGGGTATAGAGTGTAGGGTATAGAGTGTAAGGAAGAGAGTGTAGGGTATAGAGTGTAGAGTGTAGGGTATAGAGCGTAGGGTATAGAGCGTAGGGTGTAGGGTATAGAGTGTAGAGTGTAGGGTATAGAGTGTATGTTATGGAGTGTAGGGTGTAGAGTGTAGGGTATAGAGTGTAGAGTGTAGGGTATAGAGTGTAGGGTATAGAGTGTATGGTATACAGTGTAGAGTGTAGAGTGTAGGGTATAGAGTGTATAGTGTAGGGTATAGAGTGTAGGGTATAGAGTGTAGGGTATAGAGTGTAGAGTGTAGGGTATAAAGTGTAGGGTATAGAGTGTAGGGTATAGAGTGTAGAGTGTAGGGATTAGAGTGTAGGGTATAGAGTATAGAGTGTAGGGTATAGAGTGTAGGGTATATAGTGTAGAGAGTAGAGTGTAGGGCATAGAGTGTAGCGTGTAGGGTATAGAGTTTAGGGTATAGAGTGTAGAGTATAGAGTGCATGGAATAGAGTGTAGAGTGTAGGGTATAGAGTGAAGGGTATAGAGTGTATGGTATAGAGTGCAGGGTATAGAGTTTAGGGTATAGAGTGTAGGGTATAGAGTGTAGAGTGTAAGGATTATAGTGTAGGGTATAGATTGTAGGGTACAGAGTGTATGGAATAGAGTGTAGGGTATAGAGTGTAGAGTGTAGGGTATAGAGTGTAGGGTATAGAGCGTAGGGTGTAGGGTAGAGAGTGTAGGGTTTAGAGTGTAGGGTATAGAGTGTATGGTATAAAGTGTAGAGTTTAGGGTATAGAGTGTAGGGTATAGAGTGTAGGGTATAGAGTGTAAAGTGTAGAGTGTAGGGTGTAGAGTGTAGGGTATAGAGTGTAGGGTATAGAGTGTAGGGTACAGAGTGTAGGGTATAAAGTGTAGAGTGTAGGGTATAGAGTGTAGGGTATAGAGTGTAAGGTATAGAGTGTAGAGTGTAGGGTATAGAGTGTAGGGTATAGTGTGTATGGTATAGAGTGTAGGGTATAGAGTGTAGAGTGTAGGGTATAGAGTGTAGGGTATAATGTGTAGAGTGTAGGGTATAGAGTGTAGGGTATAGAGTGTAGGGTATAGAGTGTATGGTATAGAGTGTAGAGTGTAGGGTATAGAGTGTATAGTGTAGAGTATAGAGTGTAGGGTATAGAGTGTATGGTATAGAGTGTATGGTGTAGAGTGTAGGGTATAGAGTGTAGGGTATAGAGTGTAAGGTATAAAGTGAAGGGTGTAGAGTGTAGGGTATAGAGTGTAGGGTATAGAGTGTAGGGTATAGAGTGTAGAGTGTAGGGTATAGAGTGTAGGGTATAGAGTGTAGAGTGTAGGGTATAGAGTGTAGGGTATAGAGAGTAGGGTATAGAGTGTAGGGTATAGAGTGTAGGGTATAGAGTGTATGGTATAGAGCATAGGGTGTAGGGTATAGAGTGTAGAGTGTAGGGTATAGAGTGTAGGGTATAGAGTTTATGGAATAGAGTGTAGGGTATAGAGTGTAGAGTGTAGGGTATAGAGTGTAGGGTATAGAGCGTAGGGTGTAGGTTATAGAGTGAAGGGTATAGAGTGTAGGGTATAGAGTGTAGAGTGTTGGGTATAGAGTGTATGTTATAGAGTGTAGGGTGTAGAGTGTATGGTATAGAGTGTAGAGTGTAGGGTACAGAGTGTAGGGTATAGAGTGTATGGTATACAGTGTAGAGTGTAGAGTGTAGGGTATAGAGTGTATAGTGTAGGGTATAGAGTGTAGGGTATAGAGTGTAGGGTATAGAGTGTAGGGTATAGAGTGTAGGGTATAGAGTGTAGAGTGTAGGGTATAGAGTGTAGGGTATAGAGTGTAGAGTGTAGGGATTAGAGTGTAGGGTATAGAGTATAGAGTGTAGGGTATAGAGTGTAGGGTATATAGTGTAGAGAGTAGAGTGTAGGGTATAGAGTGTAGCGTGTAGGGTATAGAGTGTATGGTATAGAGTGTAGGGTATAGAATGCATGGAATAGAGTGTAGAGTGTAGGGTATAGAGTGTAGGGTATAGAGTGTATGGTATAGAGTGCAGGGTATAGAGTGTAGGGTATAGAGTGTAGGGTATAGAGTGTATGGTATAGAGTGTAGGGTATAGAGTGTAGGGTATAGAGTGTAGGGTATAGAGTGTAGAGTGTAAGGATTATAGTGTAGGGTATAGATTGTAGGGCATAGAGTGTATGGAATAGAGTGTAGGGTATAGAGTGTAGAGTGTAGGGTATAGAGTGTAGGGTATAGAGCTTAGGGTGTAGGGTAGAGAGTGTAGGGTTTAGAGTGTAGGGTATAGAGTGTAGAGTATAGAGTGTATGGTATAGAGCCTAGGGTGTAGAGTGTATGGTATAGAGTGTAGGGTATAGAGTGTATGGTATAGAGTGTAGGGTATAGAGTGTAGGGTATAGAGTGTAGAGTGTAGAGTGTAGGGTATAGAGTGTAGGGTATAGAGTGTAAGGTATAGAGTGTAGGGTATAGAGTGTAGGGTATAGAGTGTAGGGTATAGAGTGTAGAGTGTAGGGATTAGAGTGTAGGGTATAGAGTGTGGGGTATAGAGTGTGGGGTATAGAGTGTAGAGTGTAGAGTGTAGGGTATAGAGTGTAGGGTGTAGAGTGTATGGTATAGAGTGTAGGGTATAGAGTGTAGAGTGTAGGGATTAGAGTGTAGGGTATAGAGTGTAGGGTATAGAGTGTAGGGTATAGAGTGTAGGGTATAGAGTGTAGAGTGTAGGATATAGTATGTATGATATAGAGTGTAGGGTGTAGAGTGTAGGGTATAGAGTGTAGAGTGTAGGGTATAGAGTGTATGGTATAGAGTGCAGGGTGTAGAGTGTATGGTATAGAGTGTAGGGTATAGAGTATATGGTATGGAGTTTAGAGTGTAGGGTATAGAGTGTATGGTATAGAGTGTAGGGTATAGAGTGTAGGGTATAGAGTGTAGGGTATAGAGTGTAGAGTGTAGGGATTAGAGTGTAGGGTATAGAGGGTAGGTTATATAGTGGAGGGTATAGAGTGTAGAGTGTAGGGTATAGAGTGTAGGGTATAGAGTGTAGGGTATAGAGTGTAGGGTATAGAGTGTAGAGTGTAGGGTATAGAGTGTAGGGTATAGATTGTAGAGTGTAGGGATTAGAGTGTAGGGTATATAGTATAGAGTGTAGGGTATAGAGTGTAGGGTATAGAGTGTAGAGAGTAGAGTGTAGGGTATAGAGTGTAGCGTGTAGGGTATAGAGTGTAGGGTATAGAGTGTAGGGTACAGAGTGCATGGAATAGAGTGTAGAGTGTAGAGTGTAGGGTATAGAGTGTAGGGTATAGAGTGTATGGTATAGAGTGTAGGGTATAGAGTGTAGGGTATAGAGTGTAGGCTATAGAGTGTAGATTGTAGGGATTAGAGTGTAGTTTATAGAGCATAGAGTGTAGGGTATAGAGTGTAGGGTATAGAGTGTAGAGAGTAGAGTGTAGGGTATAGAGTGTAGCGTGTAGGGTATAGAGTGTAGGGTATAGAGTGTAGGGTATAGAGTGCATGGAATAGAGTGTAGAGTGTAGAGTGTAGGGTATAGAGTGTAGGGTATAGAGTGTAGGGTATAGAGTGTAGAGTGTAAGGATTAGAGTGTAGGGTATAGATTGTAGGGTATAGAGTGTATAGAATAGAGTGTAGGGTATAGAGTGTAGAGTGTAGGGTATAGAGTGTAGGGTATAGAGCATAGGGTGTAGGGTAGAGAGTGTAGGGTTTAGAGTGTAGGGTATAGAGTGTAGGGTATAGAGTGTAGGGTATAGAGTGTAGGGTATAGAGTGTAGAGTGTAGGATATAGAGTGTATGATATAGAGTGTAGGGTGTAGAGTGTAGGGTATAGAGTGTAGGGTATAGAGTGTAGAGTGTAGGGTATAGAGTGTATGGTATAGAGTGTAGGGTATAGAGTATATGGTATGGAGTTTAGAGTGTAGGGTATAGAGTGTATGGTATAGAGTGTAGGGTATAGAGTGTAGGGTATAGAGTGTAGGGTATAGAGTGTAGAGTGTAGGGATTAGAGTGTAGGGTATAGAGGGTAGGGTATAGAGTGTATGGAATAGAGTGTAGGGTATAGAGTGTAGAGTGTAGGGTATAGAGTGTAGGGTATAGAGTGTAGGGTGTAGGGTATAGAGTGAAGGGTATAGAGTGTAGGGTATAGAGTGTAGAGTGTAGGTTATAGAGTGTAGGGTATAGAGTGTACGGTATAGAGTGTAGAGTGTAGGGTATAGAGTGTAGGGTATAGAGTGTAGGGTATAGATTGTAGAGTGTAGGGTATAGAGTGTAGGGTATAGAGTTTAGAGTGTAGTGTGTAGGGTATAGAGTGTAAAGTGTAGAGTGTAGGGTATAGAGTATAGAGTGTAGGGTATGTAGGGTATAGAGTGTGTGGAATAGAGTGTAGGGTATAGAGTGTAGAGTGTAGGGTATGGAGTGTAGGGTATAGAGCGTAGGGTGTAGGGTATATAGTGTAGGGTATAGAGTGTAGGGTATAGAGTGTAGAGTGCAGGGTATAGAGTGTATGGTATAGAGTTTAGGGTGTAGAGTGTAGGGTATAGAGTGTATGGTATACAGTCTAGAGTGTAGAGTGTAGGGTATAGAGTGTATAGTGTATGGTATAGAGTGTAGGGTATAGAGTGTATGGTATAGAGTGTAGGGTATAGAGTGTAGAGTGTAGGGTATAGAGTGTAGGGTATAGAGTGTAGGGTATAGAGTGTAGGGTATAGAGTGTAGAGTGTAGGGATTAGAGTGTAGGGTATAGAGTGTATGGAATAGAGTGTAGGGTATAGAGTTTAGAGTGTAGGGTATAGAGTGTAGGGTGTAGGGTATAGAGTGTAGGGTATAGAGTGTAGGGTATAGAGTGTAGAGTGTAGGGTATAGAGTGTAGGGTATATAGCGTAGGGTATAGAGTGTAGGGTATAGAGTGTAGGCTATAGAGTGTAGAGTGTAGGGTATAGAGTGTAGGGTATAGAGTATAGAGTGTAGGGTGTAGAGTGTAGGGTATAGAGTGTAAAGTGTAGAGTGTAGGGTATAGAGTGTAGGGTATAGAGTGTAGAGTGTAGGGTATAGAGTGTATGGTATAGTGTGTAGGGTGTAGAGTGTAGGTTATAAAGTATAG
The DNA here is from genome assembly GCF_032444005.1 of Ranitomeya imitator. Taxonomy (NCBI): domain Eukaryota; kingdom Metazoa; phylum Chordata; class Amphibia; order Anura; family Dendrobatidae; genus Ranitomeya; species Ranitomeya imitator. Next base: position 297,194,142 of record NC_091284.1, read on the forward strand.
AGTGTAGGGTATAGAGTGTAGGGTATAAAGTGTATGGTATACAGTGTAGATTGTAGAGTGTAGGGTATAGAGTGTATAGTGTAGGGTATAGAGTGTAGGGTATAGAGTGTAGGGTATAGAGTGTATGGTATACAGTGTAGAGTGTAGAATGTAGGGTATAGAGTGTATAGTGTAGGGTATAGAGTGTAGTGTATAGAGTGTAGGGTGTAGGGTATAGAGTGTAGGGTATAGAGTGTAGGGTATAGCGTGTAGGGTATAGAGTGTATGGAATAGAGTGTAGAGTATAGAGTGTAGGATATAGATTGTAGAGTATAGAGTGTAGGGTATAGAGTGTAGGGTATAGAGTGTAGAGTGTAAAGTGTAGGGTATAGAGTGTAGGGTATAGAGTGTAGGGTATAGGTGTATGGTATACAGTGTATAGTGTAGAGTGTAGGGTATAGAGTGTATAGTGTAGGGTATGGAGTGTAGTGTATAGAGTGTAGGGTGTAGGGTATAGAGTGTAGGGTATAGAGTGTAGGGTATAAAGTGTAGGGTATAGAATGTAAGGTATGGAGTGTAGGGTATAGAGTGTAGTGTATAGAGTGTAGAGTATAGAGTGTAGGGTATAGAGTGTAGGGTATAGAGTGTAGGGTATAGAGTGTAGAGTGTAGGGTATAGAGTGTATGGTATAGTGTGTAGGGTGTAGAGTGTAGGTTATAAAGTATAGAGTGTAGGGTATAGAGTGTAGGGTATAAAGTGTATGGTATACAGTGTAGATTGTAGAGTGTAGGGTATATAGTGTATAGTGTAGGGTATAGAGTGTAGGGTATAGAGTTTAGAGTGTAGTGTGTAGGGTATAGAGTGTAGGGTATAGAGTGTAGGGTATAGATTGTAGAGTGTAGGGTATAGAGTGTAGGGTATAGAGTTTAGAGTGTAGTGTGTAGGGTATAGAGTGTAAAGTGTAGAGTGTAGGGTATAGAGTATAGAGTGTAGGGTATGTAGGGTATAGAGTGTGTGGAATAGAGTGTAGGGTATAGAGTGTAGAGTGTAGGGTATGGAGTGTAGGGTATAGAGCGTAGGGTGTAGGGTATATAGTGTAGGGTATAGAGTGTAGGGTATAGAGTGTAGAGTGCAGGGTATAGAGTGTATGGTATAGAGTTTAGGCTGTAGAGTGTAGGGTATAGAGTGTATGGTATACAGTCTAGAGTGTAGAGTGTAGGGTATAGAGTGTATAGTGTATGGTATAGAGTGTAGGGTATAGAGTGTATGGTATAGAGTGTAGGGTATAGAGTGTAGAGTGTAGGGTATAGAGTGTAGGGTATAGAGTGTAGGGTATAGAGTGTAGGGTATAGAGTGTAGAGTGTAGGGATTAGAGTGTAGGGTATAGAGTGTATGGAATAGAGTGTAGGGTATAGAGTTTAGAGTGTAGGGTATAGAGTGTAGGGTGTAGGGTATAGAGTGTAGGGTATAGAGTGTAGGGTATAGAGTGTAGAGTGTAGGGTATAGAGTGTAGGGTATATAGCGTAGGGTATAGAGTGTAGGGTATAGAGTGTAGGCTATAGAGTGTAGAGTGTAGGGTATAGAGTGTAGGGTATAGAGTGTAGGGTATAGAGTATAGAGTGTAGGGTGTAGAGTGTAGGGTATAGAGTGTAAAGTGTAGAGTGTAGGGTATAGAGTGTAGGGTATAGAGTGTAGAGTGTAGGGTATAGAGTGTATGGTATAGTGTGTAGGGTGTAGAGTGTAGGTTATAAAGTATAGAGTGTAGGGTATAGAGTGTAGGGTATAAAGTGTATGGTATACAGTGTAGATTGTAGAGTGTAGGGTATAGAGTGTATAGTGTAGGGTATAGAGTGTAGGGTATAGAGTGTAGGGTATAGAGTGTATGGTATACAGTGTAGAGTGTAGAGTGTAGGGTATAGAGTGTATAGTGTAGGGTATAGAGTGTAGTGTATAGAGTGTAGGGTGTAGGGTATAGAGTGTAGGGTATAGAGTGTAGGGTATAGCGTGTAGGGTATAGAGTGTATGGAATAGAGTGTAGAGTATAGAGTGTAGGATATAGATTGTAGAGTATAGAGTGTAGGGTATAGAGTGTAGGGTATAGAGTGTAGAGTGTAAAGTGTAGGGTATAGAGTGTAGGGTATAGAGTGTAGGGTATAGGTGTATGGTATACAGTGTATAGTGTAGAGTGTAGGGTATAGAGTGTATAGTGTAGGGTATGGAGTGTAGTGTATAGAGTGTAGGGTGTAGGGTATAGAGTGTAGGGTATAGAGTGTAGGGTATAAAGTGTAGGGTATAGAATGTAAGGTATGGAGTGTAGGGTATAGAGTGTAGTGTATAGAGTGTAGAGTATAGAGTGTAGGGTATAGAGTGTAGGGTATAGAGTGTAGGGTATAGAGTGTAGAGTGTAGGGTATAGAGTGTATGGTATAGTGTGTAGGGTGTAGAGTGTAGGTTATAAAGTATAGAGTGTAGGGTATAGAGTGTAGGGTATAAAGTGTATGGTATACAGTGTAGATTGTAGAGTGTAGGGTATATAGTGTATAGTGTAGGGTATAGAGTGTAGGGTATAGAGTGTATGGTATACAGTGTAGAGTGTAGAGTGTAGGGTATAGAGTGTATAGTGTAGGGTATAGAGTGTAGTGTATAGAGTGTAGGGTGTAGGGTATAGAGTGTAGGGTATAGAGTGTAGGGTATAAAATGTAGGGTATAGAATGTAGGGTATGGAGTGTAGGGTATAGAGTGTAGGGTATAGAGTGTAGAGTATAGAGTGTAGGGTATAGAGTGTAGGGTATAGAGTGTAGAGTGTAGAGTGTAGGGTATAGAGTGTAGGGTATAGAGTGTAGGGTATAGAGTGTAGAGTGTAGGGTATAGAGTGTATGGAATAGAGTGTAGAGTATAGAGTGTAGGATATAGATTGTAGAGTATAGAGTGTAGAGTATAGAGTGTAGGGTATAGAGTGTAGAGTGTAAAGTGTAGGGTATAGAGTGTAGGGTATAGAGTGTAGGGTATAGGTGTATGGTATACAGTGTAGAGTGTAGAGTGTAGGGTATAGAGTGTATAGTGTAGGGTATGGAGTGTAGTGTATAGAGTGTAGGGTGTAGGGTATAGAGTGTAGGGTATAGAGTGTAGGGTATAAAGAGTAGGGTATAGAATGTAAGGTATGGAGTGTAGGGTATAGAGTGTAGGGTATAGAGTGTAGAGTATATAGTGTAGGGTATAGAGTGTAGGGTATAGAGTGTAGAGTGTAGGCTATAGAGTGTAGGGTATAGAGTGTAGGGTATAGAGTGTATTGTATAGAGTGTAGAGTGTAGGGTATAGAGTGTAGAGTATAGTGTGTAGGATATAGATTGTAGAGTATAGAGTGTAGGGTATAGAGTGTAGGGTATAGAGTGTAGAGTGTAAAGTGTTGGGTATAGAGTGTAGGGTATAGAGTGTAGGGTATAGAGTGTAGAGTGTAGGGTATAGAGTGTATGGTATAGAGTGTAGGGTATAGAGTGTAGAGTGTAGGGTATAGAGTGTAGGGTATAGAGTGTAGAGTGTAGGGATTAGAGTGTAGGGTATAGAGTGTAGGGTATAGAGTGTAGGGAATAGAGTGTAGGGTATAGAGTGTAGAGTATAGAGTGCAGGGTATAGAGCGTAGGGTGTAGGGTATAGAGTGTAGGGTATAGAGTGTAGAGTGTAGGGTATAGAGTGTATAGTATAGAGTGTAGGGTGTAGAGTGTAGGGTATAGAGTGTAGGGTATAGAATGTAGAGTGTAGGGTATAGAGTGTATGGTATAGAGTGTAGGGTGTAGAGTGTATGGTATAGAGTGTAGGGTATAGAGTGTATGGTATAGAGTTTAGAGTGTAGGGTATAGAGTGTAGGGTATAGAGTGTATGGTATAGAGTGTAGGGTATACAGTGTAGGGTATAGAGGGTAGAGTGTAGGGATTAGAGTGTAGGGTATAGAGTGTAGGGTATAGAGTGTATGGAATAGAGTGTAGGGTATAGAGTGTAGAGTGTAGGGTATAGAGTGTAGGGTATAGAGTGTAGGGTGTAGGGTATAGAGTGTAGGGTATAGAGTGTAGGGTATAGAGTGTAGAGTGTAGGGTATAGAGTGTAGGGCATAGAGTGTAGGGTATAGAGTGTAGGGTATAGAGTGTAGGGTATAGAGTGTAGAGTGTAGGGTATAGAGTGTAGGGTGTATGGTAGAGAGTGTAGGGTTTAGAGTGTAGGGTGTAGAGTGTAGGGTATAGAGTGTAAAGTGTAGAGTGTAGGGTATAGAGTGTAGGGTATAGAGTGTAGAGTGTAGGGTATAGAGTGTATGGTATAGTGTGTAGGGTGTAGAGTGTAGGTTATAAAGTATAGAGTGTAGGGTATAGAGTGTAGGGTATAAAGTGTATGGTATACAGTGTAGATTGTAGAGTGTAGGGTATAGAGTGTATAGTGTAGGGTATAGAGTGTAGGGTATAAAGTGTAGGGTATACAGTGTAGAGTGTAGAGTGTAGGGTATAGAGTGTAGAGTGTAGGGTATAGAGTGTAGTGTATAATGTGTAGGGTGTAGGGTATAGAGTGTAGGGTATAAAGTGTAGGGTATAGAATGTAGGGTATGGAGTGTAGGGTATAGAGTGTAGGGTATAGAGTGTAGAGTATAGAGTGTAGGGTATAGAGTGTAGGGTATAGAGTGTAGAGTGTAGGGTATAGAGTGTATGGAATAGAGTGTAGAGTATAGAGTGTAGGATATAGATTGTAGAGTACAGAGTGTAGGGTATAGAGTATAGGGTATAGAGTGTAGAGTGTAAAGTGTAGGGTATAGAGTGTAGGGTATAGAGTGTAGGGTATAGGTGTATGGTATACAGTGTAGAGTGTAGAGTGTAGGGTATAGAGTGTATAGTGTAGGGTATAGAGTGTAGTGTATAGAGTGTAGGGTGTAGGGTATAGAGTGTAGGGTATAGAGTGTAGGGTATAAAGTGTAGGGTATAGAATGTAGGGTATGGAGTGTAGGGTATAGAGTGTAGGGTATAGAGTGTAGAGTATAGAGTGTAGGGTATAGAGTGTAGGGTATAGAGTGTAGAGTGTAGCGTGTAGGGTATAGAGTGTAGGGTATAGAGTGTAGGGTACAGAGTGCATGGAATAGAGTGTAGAGTGTAGAGTGTAGGGTATAGAGTGTAGGGTATAGAGTTTATGGTATAGAGTGTAGGGTATAGAGTGTAGGGTATAGAGTGTAGGGTATAGAGTGCATAGAATAGAGTGTAGAGTGTAGGGTATAGAGTGTAGGGTATAGAGTGTAGGCTATAGAGTGTAGATTGTAGGGATTAGAGTGTAGTTTATAGAGCATAGAGTGTAGGGTATAGAGTGTAGGGTATAGAGTGTAGAGAGTAGAGTGTAGGGTATAGAGTGTAGCGTGTAGGGTATAGAGTGTAGGGTATAGAGTGTAGGGTATAGAGTGCATGGAATAGAGTGTAGAGTGTAGAGTGTAGGGTATAGAGTGTATGGTATAGATTGTAGGGTATAGAGTGTAGGGTATAGAGTGTAGGGTATAGAGTGTAGAGTGTAAGGATTAGAGTGTAGGGTATAGATTGTAGGGTATAGAGTGTATAGAATAGAGTGTAGGGTATAGAGTGTAGAGTGTAGGGTATAGAGTGTAGGGTATAGAGCATAGGGTGTAGGGTAGAGAGTGTAGGGTTTAGATTGTAGGGTATAGAGTGTAGGGTATAGAGTGTAGGGTATAGAGTGTAGGGTATAGAGTGTAGAGTGTAGGATATAGAGTGTATGATATAGAGTGTAGGGTGTAGAGTGTAGGGTATAGAGTGTAGGGTATAGAGTGTAGAGTGTAGGGTATAGAGTGTATGGTATAGAGTGTAGGGTATAGAGTATATGGTATGGAGTTTAGAGTGTAGGTTATAGAGTGTATGGTATAGAGTGTAGGGTATTGAGTGTAGGGTATAGAGTGTAGAGTGTAGGGATTAGAGTGTAGGGTATAGAGTGTAGGGTGTAGGGTATAGAGTGAAGGGTATAGAGTGTAGGGTATAGAGTGTAGAGTGTAGGTTATAGAGTGTAGGGTATAGAGTGTAGGGTATAGAGTGTAGAGTGTAGGGTATAGAGTGTAGGGTATAGAGTGTAGGGTATAGATTGTAGAATGTAGGGTATAGAGTGTAGGGTATAGAGTTTAGAGTGTAGTGTGTAGGGTATAGAGTGTAAAGTGTAGAGTGTAGGGTATAGAGTATAGAGTGTAGGGTATGTAGGGTATAGAGTGTGTGGAATAGAGTGTAGGGTATAGAGTGTAGAGTGTAGGGTATGGAGTGTAGGGTATAGAGCGTAGGGTGTAGGGTATATAGTGTAGGGTATAGAGTGTAGGGTATAGAGTGTAGAGTGTAGGGTATAGCGTGTATGGTATAGAGTGTAGGGTGTAGAGTGTAGGGTATAGAGTGTATGGTATACAGTGTAGAGTGTAGAGTGTAGGGTATAGAGTGTATAGTGTAGGGTATAGTGTGTAGGGTATAGAGTGTATGGTATAGAGTGTAGGGTATAGAGTGTAGAGTGTAGGGTATAGAGTGTAGGGTATAGAGTGTAGGGTATAGAGTGTAGGGTATAGAGTGTAGAGTGTAGGGATTAGAGTGTAGGGTATAGAGTGTATGGAATAGAGTGTAGGGTATAGAGTTTAGAGTGTAGGGTATAGAGTGTGGGGTGTAGGGTATAGAGTGTAGGGTATAGAGTGTAGGGTATAGAGTGTAGAGTGTAGGGTATAGAGTGTAGGGTATATAGTGTAGGGTATAGAGTGTAGGGTATAGAGTGTAGGCTATAGAGTGTAGAGTGTAGGGTATAGAGTGTAGGGTATAGAGTGTAGGGTATAGAGTATAGAGTGTAGGGTGTAGTGTGTAGGGTATAGAGTGTAAAGTGTAGAGTGTAGGGTATAGAGTGTAGGGTATAGAGTGTAGAGTGTAGGGTATAGAGTGTATGGTATAGTGTGTAGGGTGTAGAGTGTAGGTTATAAAGTATAGAGTGTAGGGTATAGAGTGTAGAATATAAAGTGTATGGTATACAGTGTAGATTGTAGAGTGTAGGGTATAGAGTGTATAGTGTAGGGTATAGAGTGTAGGGTATAGAGTGTAGGGTATAGAGTGTATGGTATACAGTGTAGAGTGTAGAGTGTAGGGTATAGAGTGTATAGTGTAGGGTATAGAGTGTAGTGTATAGAGTGTAGGGTGTAGGGTATAGAGTGTAGGGTATAGAGTGTAGGGTATAGAGTGTAGGGTATAGAGTGTATGGAATAGAGTGTAGAGTATAGAGTGTAGGATATAGATTGTAGAGTATAGAGTGTAGGGTATAGAGTGTAGGGTATAGAGTGTAGAGTGTAAAGTGTAGGGTATAGAGTGTAGGGTATAGAGTGTAGGGTATAGGTGTATGGTATACAGTGTAGAGTGTAGAGTGTAGGGTATAGAGTGTATAGTGTAGGGTATGGAGTGTAGTGTATAGAGTGTAGGGTGTAGGGTATAGAGTGTAGGGTATAGAGTGTAGAGTATAAAGTGTAGGGTATAGAATGTAAGGTATGGAGTGTAGGGTATAGAGTGTAGGGTATAGAGTGTAGAGTATAGAGTGTAGGGTATAGAGTGTAGGGTATAGAGTGTAGGGTATAGAGTGTAGAGTGTAGGGTATAGAGTGTATGGTATAGAGTGTAGGGTGTAGGGTATAGAGTGAAGGGTATAGAGTGTAGGGTATAGAGTGTAGAGTGTAGGGTATAGAGTGTATGGTATAGTGTGTAGGGTGTAGAGTGTAGGTTATAAAGTATAGAGTGTAGGGTATAGAGTGTAGGGTATAAAGTGTATGGTATACAGTGTAGATTGTAGAATGTAGGGTATATAGTGTATAGTGTAGGGTATAGAGTGTAGGGTATAGAGTGTATGGTATACAGTGTAGAGTGTAGAGTGTAGGGTATAGAGTGTATAGTGTAGGGTATAGAGTGTAGTGTATATTGTGTAGGGTGTAGGGTATAGAGTGTAGGGTATAGAGTGTAGGGTATAAAATGTAGGGTATAGAATGTAGGGTATGGAGTGTAGGGTATAGAGTGTAGGGTATAGAGTGTAGAGTATAGAGTGTAGGGTATAGAGTGTAGGGTATAGAGTGTAGAGTGTAGAGTGTAGGATATAGAGTGTAGAGTGTAAAGTGTAGGGTATAGAGTGTAGGGTATAGAGTGTAGGGTATAGGTGTATGGTATACAGTGTAGAGTGTAGAGTGTAGGGTATAGAGTGTATAGTGTAGGGTATGGAGTGTAGTGTATAGAGTGTAGGGTGTAGGGTATAGAGTGTAGGGTATAGAGTGTAGGGTATAAAGAGTAGGGTATAGAATGTAAGGTATGGAGTGTAGGGTATAGAGTGTAGGGTATAGAGTGTAGAGTATATAGTGTAGGGTATAGAGTGTAGGGTATAGAGTGTAGAGTGTAGAGTGTAGGGTATAGAGTGTAGGGTATAGAGTGTAGGGTATAGAGTGTAGAGTGTAGGGTATAGAGTGTATGGAATAGAGTGTAGAGTATAGAGTGTAGGATATAGATTGTAGAGTATAGAGTGTAGAGTATAGAGTGTAGGGTATAGAGTGTAGAGTGTAAAGTGTAGGGTATAGAGTGTAGGGTATAGAGTGTAGGGTATAGGTGTATGGTATACAGTGTAGAGTGTAGAGTGTAGGGTATAGAGTGTATAGTGTAGGGTATGGAGTGTAGTGTATAGAGTGTAGGGTGTAGGGTATAGAGTGTAGGGTATAGAGTGTAGGGTATAAAGAGTAGGGTATAGAATGTAAGGTATGGAGTGTAGGGTATAGAGTGTAGGGTATAGAGTGTAGAGTATATAGTGTAGGCTATAGAGTGTAGGGTATAGAGTGTAGGGTATAGAGTGTATTGTATAGAGTGTAGAGTGTAGGGTATAGAGTGTAGAGTACAGTGTGTAGGATATAGATTGTAGAGTATAGAGTGTAGGGTATAGAGTGTAGGGTATAGAGTGTAGAGTGTAAAGTGTTGGGTATAGAGTGTAGGGTATAGAGTGTAGGGTATAGAGTGTAGAGTGTAGGGTATAGAGTGTATGGTATAGAGTGTAGGGTATAGAGTGCAGAGTGTAGGGTATAGAGTGTAGGGTATAGAGTGTAGGGTATAGAGTGTAGAGTGTAGGGATTAGAGTGTAGGGTATAGAGTGTAGGGTATAGAGTGTAGGGAATAGAGTGTAGGGTATAGAGTGTAGAGTATAGAGTGCAGGGTATAGAGCGTAGGGTGTAGGGTATAGAGTGTAGGGTATAGAGTGTAGAGTGTAGGGTATAGAGTGTATAGTATAGAGTGTAGGGTGTAGAGTGTAGGGTATAGAGTGTAGGGTATAGAATGTAGAGTGTAGGGTATAGAGTGTATGGTATAGAGTGTAGGGTGTAGAGTGTATGGTATAGAGTGTAGGGTATAGAGTGTATGGTATAGAGTTTAGAGTGTAGGGTATAGAGTGTAGGGTATAGAGTGTATGGTATAGAGTGTAGGGTATAGAGTGTAGGGTATAGAGGGTAGAGTGTAGGGATTAGAGTGTAGGGTATAGAGTGTAGGGTATAGAGTGTATGGAATAGAGTGTAGGGTATAGAGTGTAGAGTGTAGGGTATAGAGTGTAGGGTATAGAGTGTAGGGTGTAGGGTATAGAGTGTAGGGTATAGAGTGTAGGGTATAGAGTGTAGAGTGTAGGGTATAGAGTGTAGGGCATAGAGTGTAGGGTATAGAGTGTAGGGTATAGAGTGTAGGGTATAGAGTGTAGAGTGTAGGGTATAGAGTGTAGGGTGTAGGGTAGAGAGTGTAGGGTTTAGAGTGTAGGGTGTAGAGTGTAGGGTATAGAGTGTAAAGTGTAGAGTGTAGGGTATAGAGTGTAGGGTATAGAGTGTAGAGTGTAGGGTATAGAGTGTAGGGTGTAGGGTATAGAGTGTAGGGTATAGAGTGTAGGGTATAGAGTGTAGGGTATAGAGTGTATGGAATAGAGTGTAGAGTATAGAGTGTAGGATATAGATTGTAGAGTATAGAGTGTAGGGTATAGAGTGTAGGGTATAGAGTGTAGAGTGTAAAGTGTAGGGTATAGAGTGTATAGTGTAGGGTATAGAGTGTAGTGTATAGAGTGTAGGGTGTAGGGTATAGAGTGTAGGGTATAGAGTGTAGGGTATAGAGTGTAGGGTATAGAGTGTATGGAATAGAGTGTAGAGTATAGAGTGTAGGATATAGATTGTAGAGTATAGAGTGTAGGGTATAGAGTGTAGGGTATAGAGTGTAGAGTGTAAAGTGTAGGGTATAGAGTGTAGGGTATAGAGTGTAGGGTATAGAGTGTATGGTATACAGTGTAGAGTGTAGAGTGTAGGGTATAGAGTGTATAGTGTAGGGTATAGAGTGTAGTGTATAGAGTGTAGGGTGTAGGGTATAGAGTGTAGGGTATAGAGTGTAGGGTATAGAGTGTAGGGTATAGAGTGTATGGAATAGAGTGTAGAGTATAGAGTGTAGGATATAGATTGTAGAGTATAGAGTGTAGGGTATAGAGTGTAGGGTATAGAGTGTAGAGTGTAAAGTGTAGGGTATAGAGTGTAGGGTATAGAGTGTAGGGTATAGGTGTATGGTATACAGTGTAGAGTGTAGAGTGTAGGGTATAGAGTGTATAGTGTAGGGTATGGAGTGTAGTGTATAGAGTGTAGGGTGTAGGGTATAGAGTGTAGGGTATAGAGTGTAGAGTATAAAGTGTAGGGTATAGAATGTAAGGTATGGAGTGTAGGGTATAGAGTGTAGGGTATAGAGTGTAGAGTATAGAGTGTAGGGTATAGAGTGTAGGGTATAGAGTGTAGGGTATAGAGTGTAGAGTGTAGGGTATAGAGTGTATGGTATAGTGTGTAGGGTGTAGAGTGTAGGTTATAAAGTATAGAGTGTAGGGTATAGAGTGTAGGGTATAAAGTGTATGGTATACAGTGTAGATTGTAGAATGTAGGGTATATAGTGTATAGTGTAGGGTATAGAGTGTAGGGTATAGAGTGTATGGTATACAGTGTAGAGTGTAGAGTGTAGGGTATAGAGTGTATAGTGTAGGGTATAGAGTGTAGTGTATATTGTGTAGGGTGTAGGGTATAGAGTGTAGGGTATAGAGTGTAGGGTATAAAATGTAGGGTATAGAATGTAGGGTATGGAGTGTAGGGTATAGAGTGTAGGGTATAGAGTGTAGAGTATAGAGTGTAGGGTATAGAGTGTAGGGTATTGAGTGTAGAGTGTAGAGTGTAGGATATAGAGTGTAGAGTGTAAAGTGTAGGGTATAGAGTGTAGGGTATAGAGTGTAGGGTATAGGTGTATGGTATACAGTGTAGAGTGTAGAGTGTAGGGTATAGAGTGTATAGTGTAGGGTATGGAGTGTAGTGTATAGAGTGTAGGGTGTAGGGTATAGAGTGTAGGGTATAGAGTGTAGGGTATAAAGAGTAGGGTATAGAATGTAAGGTATGGAGTGTAGGGTATAGAGTGTAGGGTATAGAGTGTAGAGTATATAGTGTAGGGTATAGAGTGTAGGGTATAGAGTGTAGAGTGTAGAGTGTAGGGTATAGAGTGTAGGGTATAGAGTGTAGGGTATAGAGTGTAGAGTGTAGGGTATAGAGTGTAGGGTATAGAGTGTAGAGTGTAGGCTATAGAGTGTAGGGTATAGAGTGTAGGGTATAGAGTGTATTGTATAGAGTGTAGAGTGTAGGGTATAGAGTGTAGAGTACAGTGTGTAGGATATAGATTGTAGAGTACAGAGTGTAGGGTATAGAGTGTAGGGTATAGAGTGTAGAGTGTAAAGTGTTGGGTATAGAGTGTAGGGTATAGAGTGTAGGGTATAGAGTGTAGAGTGTAGGGTATAGAGTGTATGGTATAGAGTGTAGGGTATAGAGTGTAGAGTGTAGGGTATAGAGTGTAGGGTATAGAGTGTAGGGTATAGAGTGTAGAGTGTAGGGATTAGAGTGTAGGGTATAGAGTGTAGGGTATAGAGTGTAGGGAATAGAGTGTAGGGTATAGAGTGTAGAGTATAGAGTGCAGGGTATAGAGCGTAGGGTGTAGGGTATAGAGTGTAGGGTATAGAGTGTAGAGTGTAGGGTATAGAGTGTATAGTATAGAGTGTAGGGTGTAGAGTGTAGGGTATAGAGTGTAGGGTATAGAATGTAGAGTGTAGGGTATAGAGTGTATGGTATAGAGTGTAGGGTGTAGAGTGTATGGTATAGAGTGTAGGGTATAGAGTGTATGGTATAGAGTTTAGAGTGTAGGGTATAGAGTGTAGGGTATAGAGTGTATGGTATAGAGTGTAGGGTATAGAGTGTAGGGTATAGAGGGTAGAGTGTAGGGATTAGAGTGTAGGGTATAGAGTGTAGGGTATAGAGTGTATGGAATAGAGTGTAGGGTATAGAGTGTAGAGTGTAGGGTATAGAGTGTAGGGTATAGAGTGTAGGGTGTAGGGTATAGAGTGTAGGGTATAGAGTGTAGGGTATAGAGTGTAGAGTGTAGGGTATAGAGTGTAGGGCATAGAGTGTAGGGTATAGAGTGTAGGGTATAGAGTGTAGAGTGTAGGGTATAGAGTGTAGGGTGTAGGGTAGAGAGTGTAGGGTTTAGAGCGTAGGGTGTAGAGTGTAGGGTATAGAGTGTAAAGTGTAGAGTGTAGGGTATAGAGTGTAGGGTATAGAGTGTAGAGTGTAGGGTATAGAGTGTATGGTATAGTGTGTAGGGTGTAGAGTGTAGGTTATAAAGTATAGAGTGTAGGGTATAGAGTGTAGGGTATAAAGTGTATGGTATACAGTGTAGATTGTAGAGTGTAGGGTATAGAGTGTATAGTGTAGGGTATAGAGTGTAGGGTATAAAGTGTAGGGTATACAGTGTAGAGTGTAGAGTGTAGGGTATAGAGTGTATAGTGTAGGGTATAGAGTGTAGTGTATAGAGTGTAGGGTGTAGGGTATAGAGTGTAGGGTATAGAGTGTAGGGTATAAAGTGTAGGGTATAGAATGTAGGGTATGGAGTGTAGGGTATAGAGTGTAGGGTATAGAGTGTAGAGTATAGAGTGTAGGGTATAGAGTGTAGGGTATAGAGTGTAGAGTGTAGCGTGTAGGGTATAGAGTGTAGGGTATAGAGTGTAGGGTACAGAGTGCATGGAATAGAGTGTAGAGTGTAGAGTGTAGGGTATAGAGTGTAGGGTATAGAGTTTATGGTATAGAGTGTAGGGTATAGAGTGTAGGGTATAGAGTGCATAGAATAGAGTGTAGAGTGTAGGGTATAGAGTGTAGGGTATAGAGTGTAGGCTATAGAGTGTAGATTGTAGGGATTAGAGTGTAGTTTATAGAGCATAGAGTGTAGGGTATAGAGTGTAGGGTATAGAGTGTAGAGAGTAGAGTGTAGGGTATAGAGTGTAGCGTGTAGGGTATAGAGTGTAGGGTATAGAGTGTAGGGTATAGAGTGCATGGAATAGAGTGTAGAGTGTAGAGTGTAGGGTATAGAGTGTAGGGTATAGAGTGTATGGTATAGATTGTAGGGTATAGAGTGTAGGGTATAGAGTGTAGGGTATAGAGTGTAGAGTGTAAGGATTAGAGTGTAGGGTATAGATTGTAGGGTATAGAGTGTATAGAATAGAGTGTAGGGTATAGAGTGTAGAGTGTAGGGTATAGAGTGTAGGGTATAGAGCATAGGGTGTAGGGTAGAGAGTGTAGGGTTTAGAGTGTAGGGTATAGAGTGTAGGGTATAGAGTGTAGGGTATAGAGTGTAGGGTATAGAGTGTAGAGTGTAGGATATAGAGTGTATGATATAGAGTGTAGGGTGTAGAGTGTAGGGTATAGAGTGTAGGGTATAGAGTGTAGAGTGTAGGGTATAGAGTGTAGGGTATAGAGTGTAGAGTGTAGAGTGTAGGGTATAGAGTGTAGGGTATAGAGTGTAGGGTATAGAGTGTAGAGTGTAGGGTATAGAGTGTAGGGTATAGAGTGTAGAGTGTAGGCTATAGAGTGTAGGGTATAGAGTGTAGGGTATAGAGTGTATTGTATAGAGTGTAGAGTGTAGGGTATAGAGTGTAGAGTACAGTGTGTAGGATATAGATTGTAGAGTACAGAGTGTAGGGTATAGAGTGTAGGGTATAGAGTGTAGAGTGTAAAGTGTTGGGTATAGAGTGTAGGGTATAGAGTGTAGGGTATAGAGTGTAGAGTGTAGGGTATAGAGTGTATGGTATAGAGTGTAGGGTATAGAGTGTAGAGTGTAGGGTATAGAGTGTAGGGTATAGAGTGTAGGGTATAGAGTGTAGAGTGTAGGGATTAGAGTGTAGGGTATAGAGTGTAGGGTATAGAGTGTAGGGAATAGAGTGTAGGGTATAGAGTGTAGAGTATAGAGTGCAGGGTATAGAGCGTAGGGTGTAGGGTATAGAGTGTAGGGTATAGAGTGTAGAGTGTAGGGTATAGAGTGTATAGTATAGAGTGTAGGGTGTAGAGTGTAGGGTATAGAGTGTAGGGTATAGAATGTAGAGTGTAGGGTATAGAGTGTATGGTATAGAGTGTAGGGTGTAGAGTGTATGGTATAGAGTGTAGGGTATAGAGTGTATGGTATAGAGTTTAGAGTGTAGGGTATAGAGTGTAGGGTATAGAGTGTATGGTATAGAGTGTAGGGTATAGAGTGTAGGGTATAGAGGGTAGAGTGTAGGGATTAGAGTGTAGGGTATAGAGTGTAGGGTATAGAGTGTATGGAATAGAGTGTAGGGTATAGAGTGTAGAGTGTAGGGTATAGAGTGTAGGGTATAGAGTGTAGGGTGTAGGGTATAGAGTGTAGGGTATAGAGTGTAGGGTATAGAGTGTAGAGTGTAGGGTATAGAGTGTAGGGCATAGAGTGTAGGGTATAGAGTGTAGGGTATAGAGTGTAGAGTGTAGGGTATAGAGTGTAGGGTGTAGGGTAGAGAGTGTAGGGTTTAGAGCGTAGGGTGTAGAGTGTAGGGTATAGAGTGTAAAGTGTAGAGTGTAGGGTATAGAGTGTAGGGTATAGAGTGTAGAGTGTAGGGTATAGAGTGTATGGTATAGTGTGTAGGGTGTAGAGTGTAGGTTATAAAGTATAGAGTGTAGGGTATAGAGTGTAGGGTATAAAGTGTATGGTATACAGTGTAGATTGTAGAGTGTAGGGTATAGAGTGTATAGTGTAGGGTATAGAGTGTAGGGTATAAAGTGTAGGGTATACAGTGTAGAGTGTAGAGTGTAGGGTATAGAGTGTATAGTGTAGGGTATAGAGTGTAGTGTATAGAGTGTAGGGTGTAGGGTATAGAGTGTAGGGTATAGAGTGTAGGGTATAAAGTGTAGGGTATAGAATGTAGGGTATGGAGTGTAGGGTATAGAGTGTAGGGTATAGAGTGTAGAGTATAGAGTGTAGGGTATAGAGTGTAGGGTATAGAGTGTAGGGTATAGAGTGTAGAGTGTAGGGTATAGAGTGTATGGAATAGAGTGTAGAGTATAGAGTGTAGGATATAGATTGTAGAGTATAGAGTGTAGGGTATAGAGTATAGGGTATAGAGTGTAGAGTGTAAAGTGTAGGGTATAGAGTGTAGGGTATAGAGTGTAGGGTATAGGTGTATGGTATACAGTGTAGAGTGTAGAGTGTAGGGTATAGAGTGTATAGTGTAGGGTATAGAGTGTAGTGTATAGAGTGTAGGGTGTAGGGTATAGAGTGTAGGGTATAGAGTGTAGGGTATAAAGTGTAGGGTATAGAATGTAGGGTATGGAGTGTAGGGTATAGAGTGTAGGGTATAGAGTGTAGAGTATAGAGTGTAGGGTATAGAGTGTAGGGTATAGAGTGTAGAGTGTAGCGTGTAGGGTATAGAGTGTAGGGTATAGAGTGTAGGGTACAGAGTGCATGGAATAGAGTGTAGAGTGTAGAGTGTAGGGTATAGAGTGTAGGGTATAGAGTTTATGGTATAGAGTGTAGGGTATAGAGTGTAGGGTATAGAGTGCATAGAATAGAGTGTAGAGTGTAGGGTATAGAGTGTAGGGTATAGAGTGTAGGCTATAGAGTGTAGATTGTAGGGATTAGAGTGTAGTTTATAGAGCATAGAGTGTAGGGTATAGAGTGTAGGGTATAGAGTGTAGAGAGTAGAGTGTAGGGTATAGAGTGTAGCGTGTAGGGTATAGAGTGTAGGGTATAGAGTGTAGGGTATAGAGTGCATGGAATAGAGTGTAGAGTGTAGAGTGTAGGGTATAGAGTGTAGGGTATAGAGTGTATGGTATAGATTGTAGGGTATAGAGTGTAGGGTATAGAGTGTAGGGTATAGAGTGTAGAGTGTAAGGATTAGAGTGTAGGGTATAGATTGTAGGGTATAGAGTGTATAGAATAGAGTGTAGGGTATAGAGTGTAGAGTGTAGGGTATAGAGTGTAGGGTATAGAGCATAGGGTGTAGGGTAGAGAGTGTAGGGTTTAGAGTGTAGGGTATAGAGTGTAGGGTATAGAGTGTAGGGTATAGAGTGTAGGGTATAGAGTGTAGAGTGTAGGATATAGAGTGTATGATATAGAGTGTAGGGTGTAGAGTGTAGGGTATAGAGTGTAGGGTATAGAGTGTAGAGTGTAGGGTATAGAGTGTAGGGTATAGAGTGTAGAGTGTAGAGTGTAGGGTATAGAGTGTAGGGTATAGAGTGTAGGGTATAGAGTGTAGAGTGTAGGGTATAGAGTGTAGGGTATAGAGTGTAGAGTGTAGGCTATAGAGTGTAGGGTATAGAGTGTAGGGTATAGAGTGTATTGTATAGAGTGTAGAGTGTAGGGTATAGAGTGTAGAGTACAGTGTGTAGGATATAGATTGTAGAGTACAGAGTGTAGGGTATAGAGTGTAGGGTATAGAGTGTAGAGTGTAAAGTGTTGGGTATAGAGTGTAGGGTATAGAGTGTAGGGTATAGAGTGTAGAGTGTAGGGTATAGAGTGTATGGTATAGAGTGTAGGGTATAGAGTGTAGAGTGTAGGGTATAGAGTGTAGGGTATAGAGTGTAGGGTATAGAGTGTAGAGTGTAGGGATTAGAGTGTAGGGTATAGAGTGTAGGGTATAGAGTGTAGGGAATAGAGTGTAGGGTATAGAGTGTAGAGTATAGAGTGCAGGGTATAGAGCGTAGGGTGTAGGGTATAGAGTGTAGGGTATAGAGTGTAGAGTGTAGGGTATAGAGTGTATAGTATAGAGTGTAGGGTGTAGAGTGTAGGGTATAGAGTGTAGGGTATAGAATGTAGAGTGTAGGGTATAGAGTGTAGAGTGTAGGATATAGAGTGTATGATATAGAGTGTAGGGTGTAGAGTGTAGGGTATAGAGTGTAGGGTATAGAGTGTAGAGTGTAGGGTATAGAGTGTAGGGTATAGAGTGTAGAGTGTAGAGTGTAGGGTATAGAGTGTAGGGTATAGAGTGTAGGGTATAGAGTGTAGAGTGTAGGGTATAGAGTGTAGGGTGTAGAGTGTAGAGTGTAGGCTATAGAGTGTAGGGTATAGAGTGTAGGGTATAGAGTGTATTGTATAGAGTGTAGAGTGTAGGGTATAGAGTGTAGAGTACAGTGTGTAGGATATAGATTGTAGAGTACAGAGTGTAGGGTATAGAGTGTAGGGTATAGAGTGTAGAGTGTAAAGTGTTGGGTATAGAGTGTATGATATAGAATGTAGGGTATAGAGTATATGGTATGGAGTTTAGAGTGTAGGTTATAGAGTGTATGGTATAGAGTGTAGGGTATAGAGTGTAGGGTATAGAGTGTAGGGTATAGAGTGTAGAGTGTAGGGATTAGAGTGTAGGGTATAGAGGGTAGGGTATAGAGTGTATGGAATAGAGTGTAGGGTATAGAGTGTAGAGTGTAGGGTATAGAGTGTAGGGTATAGAGTGTAGGGTGTAGGGTATAGAGTGAAGGGTATAGAGTGTAGGGTATAGAGTGTAGAGTGTAGGTTATAGAGTGTAGGGTATAGAGTGTAGGGTATAGAGTGTAGAGTGTAGGGTATAGAGTGTAGGGTATAGAGTGTAGGGTATAGATTGTAGAGTGTAGGGTATAGAGTGTAGGGTATAGAGTTTAGAGTGTAGTGTGTAGGGTATAGAGTGTAAAGTGTAGAGTGTAGGGTATAGAGTATAGAGTGTAGGGTATGTAGGGTATAGAGTGTGTGGAATAGAGTGTAGGGTATAGAGTGTAGAGTGTAGGGTATGGAGTGTAGGGTATAGAGCGTAGGGTGTAGGGTATATAGTGTAGGGTATAGAGTGTAGGGTATAGAGTGTAGAGTGTAGGGTATAGAGTGTATGGTATAGAGTGTAGGGTGTAGAGTGTAGGGTATAGAGTGTATGCTATACAGTGTAGAGTGTAGAGTGTAGGGTATAGAGTGTATAGTGTAGGGTATAGTGTGTAGGGTATAGAGTGTATGGTATAGAGTGTAGGGTATAGAGTGTAGAGTGTAGGGTATAGAGTGTAGGGTATAGAGTGTAGGGTATAGAGTGTAGAGTGTAGGGATTAGAGTGTAGGGTATAGAGTGTATGGAATAGAGTGTAGGGTATAGAGTTTAGAGTGTAGGGTATAGAGTGTGGGGTGTAGGGTATAGAGTGTAGGGTATAGAGTGTAGAGTGTAGGGTATAGAGTGTAGGGTATATAGTGTAGGGTATAGAGTGTAGGGTATAGAGTGTAGGCTATAGAGTGTAGAGTGTAGGGTATAGAGTGTAGGGTATAGAGTGTAGGGTATAGAGTATAAAGTGTAGGGTGTAGTGTGTAGGGTATAGAGTGTAAAGTGTAGAGTGTAGGGTATAGAGTGTAGGGTATAGAGTGTAGAGTGTAGGGTATAGAGTGTATGGTATAGTGTGTAGGGTGTAGAATGTAGGTTATAAAGTATAGAGTGTAGGGTATAGAGTGTAGGGTATAAAGTGTATGGTATACAGTGTAGATTGTAGAGTGTAGGGTATAGAGTGTATAGTGTAGGGTATAGAGTGTAGGGTATAGAGTGTAGGGTATAGAGTGTATGGTATACAGTGTAGAGTGTAGAGTGTAGGGTATAGAGTGTATAGTGTAGGGTATAGAGTGTAGTGTATAGAGTGTAGGGTGTAGGGTATAGAGTGTAGGGTATAGAGTGTAGGGTATAGAGTGTAGGGTATAGAGTGTATGGAATAGAGTGTAGAGTATAGAGTGTAGGATATAGATTGTAGAGTACAGAGTGTAGGGTATAGAGTGTAGGGTATAGAGTGTAGAGTGTAAAGTGTAGGGTATAGAGTGTAGGGTATAGAGTGTAGGGTATAGGTGTATGGTATAAAGTGTAGAGTGTAGGGTATAGAGTGTATAGTGTAGGGTATGGAGTGTAGTGTATAGAGTGTAGGGTGTAGGGTATAGAGTGTAGGGTATAGAGTGTAGAGTATAAAGTGTAGGGTATAGAATGTAAGGTATGGAGTGTAGGGTATAGAGTGTAGGGTATAGAGTGTACAGTATAGAGTGTAGGGTATAGAGTGTAGGGTATAGAGTGTAGGGTATAGAGTGTAGAGTGTAGGGTATAGAGTGTAGGGTGTAGAGTGTAGGTTATAAAGTATAGAGTGTAGGGTATAGAGTGTAGGGTATAAAGTGTATGGTATACAGTGTAGATTGCAGAATGTAGGGTATATAGTGTATAGTGTAGGGTATAGAGTGTAGGGTATAGAGTGTATGGTATACAGTGTAGAGTGTAGAGTGTAGGGTATAGAGTGTATAGTGTAGGGTATAGAGTGTAGTGTATATTGTGTAGGGTGTAGGGTATAGAGTGTAGGGTATAGAGTGTAGGGTATAAAATGTAGGGTATAGAATGTAGGGTATGGAGTGTAGGGTATAGAGTGTAGGGTATAGAGTGTAGAGTATAGAGTGTAGGGTATAGAGTGTAGGGTATAGAGTGTAGAGTGTAGAGTGTAGGATATAGAGTGTAGAGTGTAAAGTGTAGGGTATAGAGTGTAGGGTATAGAGTGTAGGGTATAGGTGTATGGTATACAGTGTAGAGTGTAGAGTGTAGGGTATAGAGTGTATAGTGTAGGGTATGGAGTGTAGTGTATAGAGTGTAGGGTGTAGGGTATAGAATGTAAGGTATGGAGTGTAGGGTATAGAGTGTAGGGTATAGAGTGTAGAGTATATAGTGTAGGGTATAGAGTGTAGGGTATAGAGTGTAGAGTGTAGAGTGTAGGCTATAGAGTGTAGGGTATAGAGTGTATTGTATAGAGTGTAGAGTGTAGGGTATAGAGTGTAGAGTATAGTGTGTAGGATATAGATTGTAGAGTATAGAGTGTAGGGTATAGAGTGTAGGGTATAGAGTGTAGAGTGTAAAGTGTTGGGTATAGAGTGTAGGGTATAGAGTGTAGGGTATAGAGTGTAGAGTGTAGGGTATAGAATGTATGGTATAGAGTGTAGGGTATAGAGTGTAGAGTGTAGGGTATAGAATGTAGGGTATAGAGTGTAGGGTATAGAGTGTAGAGTGTAGGGATTAGAGTGTAGGGTATAGAGTGTAGGGTATAGAGTGTATGGAATAGAGTGTAGGGTATAGAGTGTAGAGTATAGAGTGCAGGGTATAGAGCGTAGGGTGTAGGGTATAGAGTGTAGGGTATAGAGTGTAGAGTGTAGGGTATAGAGTGTATAGTATAGAGTGTAGGGTGTAGAGTGTAGGGTATAGAGTGCAGGGTATAGAATGTAGAGTGTAGGGTATAGAGTGTATGGTATAGAGTGTAGGGTGTAGAGTGTATGGTATAGAGTGTAGGGTATAGAGTGTATGGTATAGAGTTTAGAGTGTAGAGTATAGAGTGTAGGGTATAGAGTGTATGGTATAGAGTGTAGGGTATAGAGTGTAGGGTATAGAGGGTGGAGTGTAGGGATTAGAGTGTAGGGTATAGAGTGTAGGGTATAGAGTGTATGGAATAGAGTGTAGGGTATAGAGTGTAGAGTGTAGGGTATAGAGTGTAGGGTATAGAGTGTAGGGTGTAGGGTATAGAGTGTAGGGTATAGAGTGTAGGGTATAGAGTGTAGAGTGTAGGGTATAGAGTGTAGGGCATAGAGTGTAGGGTATAGAGTGTAGGGTATAGAGTGTAGGGTATAGAGTGTAGAGTGTACGGTATAGAGTGTAGGGTGTAGGGTAGAGAGTGTAGGGTTTAGAGTGTAGGGTGTAGAGTGTAGGGTATAGAGTGTAAAGTGTAGAGTGTAGGGTATAGAGTGTAGGGTATAGAGTGTAGAGTGTAGGGTATAGAGTGTATGGTATAGTGTGTAGGGTGTAGAGTGTAGGTTATAAAGTATAGAGTGTAGGGTATAGAGTGTAGGGTATAAAGTGTATGGTATACAGTGTAGATTGTAGAGTGTAGGGTATAGAGTGTATAGTGTAGGGTATAGAGTGTAGGGTATAAAGTGTAGGGTATACAGTGTAGAGTGTAGAGTGTAGGGTATAGAGTGTATAGTGTAGGGTATAGAGTGTAGTGTATAGAGTGTAGGGTGTAGGGTATAGAGTGTAGGGTATAGAGTGTAGGGTATAAAGTGTAGGGTATAGAATGTAGGGTATGGAGTGTAGGGTATAGAGCGTAGGGTATAGAGTGTAGAGTATAGAGTGTAGGGTATAGATTGTAGGGTATAGAGTGTAGAGTGTAGGGTATAGAGTGTAGGGTATAGAGTGTAGGGTATAGAGTGTAGAGTGTAGGGTATAGAGTGTATGGAATAGAGTGTAGAGTATAGAGTGTAGGATATAGATTGTAGAGTATAGAGTGTAGGGTATAGAGTGTAGGGTATAGAGTGTAGAGTGTAAAGTGTAGGGTATAGAGTGTAGGGTATAGAGTGTAGGGTATAGGTGTATGGTATACAGTGTAGAGTGTAGAGTGTAGGGTATAGAGTGTTTAGTGTAGGGTATGGAGTGTAGTGTATAGAGTGTAGGGTGTAGGGTATAGAGTGTAGGGTATAGCGTGTAGGGTATAAAGTGTAGGGTATAGAATGTAAGGTATGGAGTGTAGGGTATAGAGTGTAGGGTATAGAGTGTAGAGTATAGAGTGTAGGGTATAGAGTGTAGGGTATAGAGTGTAGAGTGTAGGGTATAGAGTGTAGGGTATAGAGTGTAGGGTATAGAGTGTATTGTATAGAGTGTAGAGTGTAGGGTATAGAGTGTAGAGTATAGTGTGTAGGATATAGATTGTAGAGTATAGAGTGTAGGGTATAGAGTGTAGGGTATAGAGTGTAGAGTGTAAAGTGTTGGGTATAGAGTGTAGGGTATAGAGTGTAGGGTATAAAGTGTAGAGTGTAGGGTATAGAGTGTATGGTATAGAGTGTAGGGTATAGAGTGTAGAGTGTAGGGTACAGAGTGTAGGGTATAGAGTGTAGGGTATAGAGTGTAGAGTGTAGGGATTAGAGTGTAGGGTATAGAGTGTAGGGTATAGAGTGTATGGAATAGAGTGTAGGGTATAGAGTGTAGAGTGTAGAGTATAGAGTGTAGGGTATAGAGCGTAGGGTGTAGGGTATAGAGTGTAGGGTATAGAGTGTAGGGTATAGAGTGTAGAGTGTAGGGTATAGAGTGTATAGTATAGAGTGTAGGGTGTAGAGTGTAGGGTATAGAGTGTAGGGTATAGAATGTAGAGTGTAGGGTATAGAGTGTATGGTATAGAGTGTAGGGTGTAGAGTGTATGGTATAGAGTGTAGGGTATAGAGTGTATGGTATACAGTTTAGAGTGTAGGGTATAGAGTGTAGGGTATAGAGTGTATGGTATAGAGTGTAGGGTATAGAGTGTAGGGTATAGAGTGTAGGGTATAGAGGGTAGAGTGTAGGGATTAGAGTGTAGGGTATAGAGTGTAGGGTATAGAGTGTATGGAATAGAGTGTAGGGTATAGAGTGTAGAGTGTAGGGTATAGAGTGTAGGGTATAGAGTGTAGGGTGTAGGGTATAGAGTGTAGGGTATAGAGTGTAGAGTGTAGGGTATAGAGTGTAGGGCATAGAGTGTAGGGTATAGAGTGTAGGGTATTGAGTGTAGGGTTTAGAGTGTAGAGTGTAGGGTATAGAGTGTAGGGTAGAGAGTGTAGGGTTTAGAGTGTAGGGTATAGAGTGTAGGGTATAGAGTGTATGGTATAGAGTGTAGAGTGTATGGTATATAGTATAGGGTATAGAGTGTATGGTATAGAGTGTAGGGTATAGAGTGTAGGGTGTAGAGTGTAGGGTATAGAGTGTAGGGTATAGAGTGTAGGGTATAGAGTGTAGGGTGTAGGGTATAGAGTGTAGGGTATAGAGTGTAGGGTATAGAGTGTAGAGTGTAGGGTATAGAGTGTAGGGCATAGAGTGTAGGGTATAGAGTGTAGGGTATAGAGTGTAGGGTATAGAGTGTAGAGTGTAGGGTATAGAGTGTAGGGTGTAGGGTAGAGAGTGTAGGGTTTAGAGTGTAGGGTGTAGAGTGTAGGGTATAGAGTGTAAAGTGTAGGGTATAGAGTGTAGGGTATAGAGTGTAGAGTGTAGGGTATAGAGTGTATGGTATAGTGTGTAGGGTGTAGAGTGTAGGTTATAAAGTATAGAGTGTAGGGTATAGAGTGTAGGGTATAAAGTGTATGGTATGCAGTGTAGATTGTAGAGTGTAGGGTATAGAGTGTATAGTGTAGGGTATAGAGTGTAGGGTATTAAGTGTAGGGTATACAGTGTAGAGTGTAGAGTGTAGGGTATAGAGTGTATAGTGTAGGGTATAGAGAGTAGTGTATAGAGTGTAGGGTGTAGGGTATAGAGTGTAGGGTATAGAGTGTAGGGTATAAAGTGTAGGGTATAGAATGTAGGGTATGGAGTGTAGGGTATAGAGTGTAGGGTATAGAGTGTAGAGTATAGAGTGTAGGGTATAGATTGTAGGGTATAGAGTGTAGAGTGTAGAGTGTAGGGTATAGAGTGTAGGGTATAGAGTGTAGGGTATAGAGTGTAGAGTGTAGGGTATAGAGTGTATGGAATAGAGTGTAGAGTATAGAGTGTAGGATATAGATTGTAGAGTATAGAGTGTAGGGTATAGAGTATAGGGTATAGAGTGTAGAGTGTAAAGTGTAGGGTATAGAGTGTAGGGTATAGAGTGTAGGGTATAGGTGTATGGTATACAGTGTAGAGTGTAGAGTGTAGGGTATAGAGTGTATATTGTAGGGTATAGAGTGTAGTGTATAGAGTGTAGGGTGTAGGGTATAGAGTGTAGGGTATAGAGTGTAGGGTATAAAGTGTAGGTTATAGAATGTAGGGTATGGAGTGTAGGGTATAGAGTGTAGGGTATAGAGTGTAGAGTATAGAGTGTAGGTTATAGAGTGTAGGGTATAGAGTGTAGACATTAGGGTATAGAGTGTAGGGTATAGAGTGTAGGGTATAGAGTGTAGAGTGTAGGGTATAGAGTGTATGGAATAGAGTGTAGAGTATAGAGTGTAGTATATAGATTGTAGAGTATAGAGTGTAGGGTATAGAGTGTAGGGTATAGAGTGTAGAGTGTAAAGTGTAGGGTATAGAGTGTAGGGTATAGAGTGTAGGGTATAGGTGTATGGTAGACAGTGTAGAGTGTAGAGTGTAGGGTATAGAGTGTATAGTGTAGGGTATGGAGTGTAGTGTATAGAGTGTAGGGTTTAGGGTATAGAGTGTAGGGTATAGAGTGTAGGGTATAAAGTGTAGGGTATAGAATGTAAGGTATGGAGTGTAGGGTATAGAGTGTAGGGTATAGAGTGTAGAGTATAGAGTGTAGGGTATAGAGTGTAGGGTATAGAGTGTAGAGTGTAGGGTATATAGTGTAGGGTATAGAGTGTAGGGTATAGAGTGTAGAGTGTAGGGTATATAGTGTAGGGTATAGAGTGTAGGGTATAGAGTGTATTGTATAGAGTGTAGAGTGTAGAGTATAGAGTGTAGAGTATAGTGTGTAGGATATAGATTGTAGAGTATAGAGTGTAGGGTATAGAGTGTAGGGTATAGAGTGTAGAGTGTAAAGTGTTGGGTATAGAGTGTAGGGTATAGAGTGTAGGGTATAAAGTGTAGAGTGTAGGGTATAGAGTGTATGGTATAGAGTGTAGGGTATAGAGTGTAGAGTGTAGGGTATAGAGTGTAGGGTATAGAGTGTAGGGTATAGAGTGTAGAGTGTAGGGATTAGAGTGTAGGGTATAGAGTGTAGGGTATAGAGTGTATGGAATAGAGTGTAGGGTATAGAGTGTAGAGTGTAGAGTATAGAGTGTAGGGTATAGAGCGTAGGGTGTAGGGTATAGAGTGTAGGGTATAGAGTGTAGGGTATAGAGTGTAGAGTGTAGGGTATAGAGTGTATAGTATAGAGTGTAGGGTGTAGAGTGTAGGGTATAGAGTGTAGGGTATAGAATGTAGAGTGTAGGGTATAGAGTGTATGGTATAGAGTGTAGGGTGTAGAGTGTATGGTATAGAGTGTAGGGTATAGAGTGTATGGTATACAGTTTAGAGTGTAGGGTCTAGAGTGTAGGGTATAGAGTGTATGGTATAGAGTGTAGGGTATAGAGTGTAGGGTATAGAGTGTAGGGTATAGAGGGTAGAGTGTAGGGATTAGAGTGTAGGGTATAGAGTGTAGGGTATAGAGTGTATGGAATAGAGTGTAGGGTATAGAGTGTAGAGTGTAGGGTATAGAGTGTATGGTATAGAATGTAGGGTATAGAGTATATGGTATGGAGTTTAGAGTGTAGGTTATAGAGTGTATGGTATAGAGTGTAGGGTATAGAGTGTAGGGTATAGAGTGTAGGGTATAGAGTGTAGAGTGTAGGGATTAGAGTGTAGGGTATAGAGGGTAGGGTATAGAGTGTATGGAATAGAGTGTAGGGTATAGAGTGTAGAGTGTAGGGTATAGAGTGTAGGGTATAGAGTGTAGGGTGTAGGGTATAGAGTGAAGGGTATAGAGTGTAGGGTATAGAGTGTAGAGTGTAGGTTATAGAGTGTAGGGTATAGAGTGTAGGGTATAGAGTGTAGAGTGTAGGGTATAGAGTGTAGGGTATAGAGTGTAGGGTATAGATTGTAGAGTGTAGGGTATAGAGTGTAGGGTATAGAGTTTAGAGTGTAGTGTGTAGGGTATAGAGTGTAAAGTGTAGAGTGTAGGTTATAGAGTATAGAGTGTAGGGTATGTAGGGTATAGAGTGTGTGGAATAGAGTGTAGGGTATAGAGTGTAGAGTGTAGGGTATGGAGTGTAGGGTATAGAGCGTAGGGTGTAGGGTATATAGTGTAGGGTATAGAGTGTAGGGTATAGAGTGTAGAGTGTAGGGTATAGAGTGTATGGTATAGAGTGTAGGGTGTAGAGTGTAGGGTATAGAGTGTATGGTATACAGTGTAGAGTGTAGAGTGTAGGGTATAGAGTGTATAGTGTAGGATATAGTGTGTAGGGTATAGAGTGTATGGTATAGAGTGTAGGGTATAGAGTGTAGAGTGTAGGGTATAGAGTGTAGGGTATAGAGTGTAGGGTATAGAGTGTAGGGTATAGAGTGTAGAGTGTAGGGATTAGAGTGTAGGGTATAGAGTGTATGGAATAGAGTGTAGGGTATAGAGTTTAGAGTGTAGGGTATAGAGTGTGGGGTGTAGGGTATAGAGTGTAGGGTGTAGAGTGTAGGGTATAGAGTGTAGGGTATATAGTGTAGGGTATAGAGTGTAGGGTATAGAGTGTAGGCTATAGAGTGTAGAGTGTAGGGTATAGAGTGTAGGGTATAGAGTGTAGGGTATAGAGTATAGAGTGTAGGGTGTAGTGTGTAGGGTATAGAGTGTAAAGTGTAGAGTGTAGGGTATAGAGTGTAGGGTATAGAGTGTAGAGTGTAGGGTATAGAGTGTATGGTATAGTGTGTAGGGTGTAGAGTGTAGGTTATAAAGTATAGAGTGTAGGGTATAGAGTGTAGGGTATAAAGTGTATGGTATACAGTGTAGATTGTAGAGTGTAGGGTATAGAGTGTATAGTGTAGGGTATAGAGTGTAGGGTATAGAGTGTAGGGTATAGAGTGTATGGTATACAGTGTAGAGTGTAGAGTGTAGGGTATAGAGTGTATAGTGTAGGGTATAGAGTGTAGTGTATAGAGTGTAGGGTGTAGGGTATAGAGTGTAGGGTATAGAGTGTAGGGTATAGAGTGTAGGGTATAGAGTGTATGGAATAGAGTGTAGAGTATAGAGTGTAGGATATAGATTGTAGAGTATAGAGTGTAGGGTATAGAGTGTAGGGTATAGAGTGTAGAGTGTAAAGTGTAGGGTATAGAGTGTAGGGTATAGAGTGTAGGGTATAGGTGTATGGTATACAGTGTAGAGTGTAGAGTGTAGGGTATAGAGTGTATAGTGTAGGGTATGGAGTGTAGTGTATAGAGTGTAGGGTGTAGGGTATAGAGTGTAGGGTATAGAGTGTAGAGTATAAAGTGTAGGGTATAGAATGTAAGGTATGGAGTGTAGGGTATAGAGTGTAGGGTATAGAGTGTAGAGTATAGAGTGTAGGGTATAGAGTGTAGGGTATAGAGTGTAGGGTATAGAGTGTAGAGTGTAGGGTATAGAGTGTATGGTATAGTGTGTAGGGTGTAGAGTGTAGGTTATAAAGTATAGAGTGTAGGGTATAGAGTGTAGGGTATAAAGTGTATGGTATACAGTGTAGATTGTAGAATGTAGGGTATATAGTGTATAGTGTAGGGTATAGAGTGTAGGGTATAGAGTGTATGGTATACAGTGTAGAGTGTAGAGTGTAGGGTATAGAGTGTATAGTGTAGGGTATAGAGTGTAGTGTATATTGTGTAGGGTGTAGGGTATAGAGTGTAGGGTATAGAGTGTAGGGTATAAAATGTAGGGTATAGAATGTAGGGTATGGAGTGTAGGGTATAGAGTGTAGGGTATAGAGTGTAGAGTATAGAGTGTAGGGTATAGAGTGTAGGGTATAGAGTGTAGAGTGTAGGGTATAGAGTGTATGGTATAGTGTGTAGGGTGTAGAGTGTAGGTTATAAAGTATAGAGTGTAGGGTATAGAGTGTAGGGTATAAAGTGTATGGTATACAGTGAAGATTGTAGAATGTAGGGTATATAGTGTATAGTGTAGGGTATAGAGTGTAGGGTATAGAGTGTATGGTATACAGTGTAGAGTGTAGAGTGTAGGGTATAGAGTGTATAGTGTAGGGTATAGAGTGTAGTGTATATTGTGTAGGGTGTAGGGTATAGAGTGTAGGGTATAGAGTGTAGGGTATAAAATGTAGGGTATAGAATGTTGGGTATGGAGTGTAGGGTATAGAGTGTAGGGTATAGAGTGTAGAGTATAGAGTGTAGGGTATAGAGTGTAGGGTATAGAGTGTAGAGTGTAGAGTGTAGGATATAGAGTGTAGAGTGTAAAGTGTAGGGTATAGAGTGTAGGGTATAGAGTGTAGGGTATAGGTGTATGGTATACAGTGTAGAGTGTAGAGTGTAGGGTATAGAGTGTATAGTGTAGGGTATGGAGTGTAGTGTATAGAGTGTAGGGTGTAGGGTATAGAATGTAAGGTATGGAGTGTAGGGTATAGAGTGTAGGGTATAGAGTGTAGAGTATATAGTGTAGGGTATAGAGTGTAGGGTATAGAGTGTAGAGTGTAGAGTGTAGGCTATAGAGTGTAGGGTATAGAGTGTAGGGTATAGAGTGTATTGTATAGAGTGTAGAGTGTAGGGTATAGAGTGTAGAGTATAGTGTGTAGGATATAGATTGTAGAGTATAGAGTGTAGGGTATAGAGTGTAGGCTATAGAGTGTAGAGTGTAAAGTGTTGGGTATAGAGTGTAGGGTATAGAGTGTAGGGTATAGAGTGTAGAGTGTAGGGTATAGAATGTATGGTATAGAGTGTAGGGTATAGAGTGTAGAGTGTAGGGTATAGAGTGTAGGGTATAGAGTGTAGGGTATAGAGTGTAGAGTGTAGGGATTAGAGTGTAGGGTATAGAGTGTAGGGTATAGAGTGTATGGAATAGAGTGTAGGGTATAGAGTGTAGAGTATAGAGTGCAGGGTATAGAGCGTAGGGTGTAGGGTATAGAGTGTAGGGTATAGAGTGTAGAGTGTAGGGTATAGAGTGTATAGTATAGAGTGTAGGGTGTAGAGTGTAGGGTATAGAGTGTAGGGTATAGAATGTAGAGTGTAGGGTATAGAGTGTATGGTATAGAGTGTAGGGTGTAGAGTGTATGGTATAGAGTGTAGGGTATAGAGTGTATGGTATAGAGTTTAGAGTGTAGAGTATAGAGTGTAGGGTATAGAGTGTATGGTATAGAGTGTAGGGTATAGAGTGTAGGGTATAGAGGGTGGAGTGTAGGGATTAGAGTGTAGGGTATAGAGTGTAGGGTATAGAGTGTATGGAATAGAGTGTAGGGTATAGAGTGTAGAGTGTAGGGTATAGAGTGTAGGGTATAGAGTGTAGGGTGTAGGGTATAGAGTGTAGGGTATAGAGTGTAGGGTATAGAGTGTAGAGTGTAGGGTATAGAGTGTAGGGCATAGAGTGTAGGGTATAGAGTGTAGGGTATAGAGTGTAGGGTATAGAGTGTAGAGTGTAGGGTATAGAGTGTAGGGTGTAGGGTAGAGAGTGTAGGGTTTAGAGTATAGGGTGTAGAGTGTAGGGTATAGAGTGTAAAGTGTAGAGTGTAGGGTATAGAGTGTAGGGTATAGAGTGTAGAGTGTAGGGTATAGAGTGTATGGTATAGTGTGTAGGGTGTAGAGTGTAGGTTATAAAGTATAGAGTGTAGGGTATAGAGTGTAGGGTATAAAGTGTATGGTATACAGTGTAGATTGTAGAGTGTAGGGTATAGAGTGTATAGTGTAGGGTATAGAGTGTAGGGTATAAAGTGTAGGGTATACAGTGTAGAGTGTAGAGTGTAGGGTATAGAGTGTATAGTGTAGGGTATAGAGTGTAGTGTATAGAGTGTAGGGTGTAGGGTATAGAGTGTAGGGTATAGAGTGTAGGGTATAAAGTGTAGGGTATAGAATGTAGGGTATGGAGTGTAGGGTATAGAGTGTAGGGTATAGAGTGTATAGAGTGTAGGGTATAGATTGTAGGGTATAGAGTGTAGAGTGTAGGGTATAGAGTGTAGGGTATAGATTGTAGGGTATAGAGTGTAGAGTGTAGGGTATAGAGTGTATGGAATAGAGTGTAGAGTATAGAGTGTAGGATATAGATTGTAGAGTATAGAGTGTAGGGTATAGAGTGTAGGGTATAGAGTGAAGAGTGTAAAGTGTAGGGTATAGAGTGTAGGGTATAGAGTGTAGGGTATAGGTGTATGGTAAACAGTGTAGAGTGTAGAGTGTAGGGTATAGAGTGTATAGTGTAGGGTATGGAGTGTAGTGTATAGAGTGTAGGGTGTAGGGTATAGAGTGTAGGGTATAGAGTGTAGGGTATAAAGTGTAGGGTATAGAATGTAAGGTATGGAGTGTAGGGTATAGAGTGTAGGGTATAGAGTGTAGAGTATAGAGTGTAGGGTATAGAGTGTAGGGTATAGAGTGTAGAGTGTAGGGTATAGAGTGTAGGGTATAGAGTGTAGGGTATAGAGTGTATTGTATAGAGTGTAGAGTGTAGGGTATAGAGTGTAGAGTATAGTGTGTAGGATATAGATTGTAGAGTATAGAGTGTAGGGTATAGAGTGTAGGGTATAGAGTGTAGAGTGTAAAGTGTTGGGTATAGAGTGTAGGGTATAGAGTGTAGGGTATAAAGTGTAGAGTGTAGGGTATAGAGTGTATGGTATAGAGTGTAGGGTATAGAGTGTAGAGTGTAGGGTATAGAGTGTAGGGTATAGAGTGTAGGGTATAGAGTGTAGAGTGTAGGGATTAGAGTGTAGGGTATAGAGTGTAGGGTATAGAGTGTATGGAATAGAGTGTAGGGTATAGAGTGTAGAGTGTAGAGTATAGAGTGTAGGGTATAGAGCGTAGGGTGTAGGGTATAGAGTGTAGGGTATAGAGTGTAGGGTATAGAGTGTAGAGTGTAGGGTATAGAGTGTATAGTATAGAGTGTAGGGTGTAGAGTGTAGGGTATAGAGTGTAGGGTATAGAATGTAGAGTGTAGGGTATAGAGTGTATGGTATAGAGTGTAGGGTGTAGAGTGTATGGTATAGAGTGTAGGGTATAGAGTGTATGGTATACAGTTTAGAGTGTAGGGTATAGAGTGTAGGGTATAGAGTGTATGGTATAGAGTGTAGGGTATAGAGTGTAGGGTATAGAGTGTAGGGTATAGAGGGTAGAGTGTAGGGATTAGAGTGTAGGGTATAGAGTGTAGGGTATAGAGTGTATGGAATAGAGTGTAGGGTATAGAGTGTAGAGTGTAGGGTATAGAGTGTAGGGTATAGAGTGTAGGGTGTAGGGTATAGAGTGTAGGGTATAGAGTGTAGAGTGTAGGGTATAGAGTGTAGGGCATAGAGTGTAGGGTATAGAGTGTAGGGTATTGAGTGTAGGGTTTAGAGTGTAGAGTGTAGGGTATAGAGTGTAGGGTGTAGGGTAGAGAGTGTAGGGTTTAGAGTGTAGGGTATAGAGTGTAGGGTATAGAGTGTATGGTATAGAGTGTAGAGTGTATGGTATATAGTATAGGGTATAGAGTGTATGGTATAGAGTGTAGGGTATAGAGTGTAGGGTGTAGAGTGTAGGGTATAGAGTGTAGGGTATAGAGTGTATGGAATAGAGTGTAGGGTATAGAGTGTAGAGTGTAGGGTATAGAGTGTAGGGTATAGAGTGTAGGGTGTAGGGTATAGAGTGTAGGGTATAGAGTGTAGGGTATAGAGTGTAGAGTGTAGGGTATAGAGTGTAGGGCATAGAGTGTAGGGTATAGAGTGTAGGGTATAGAGTGTAGGGTATAGAGTGTAGAGTGTAGGGTATAGAGTGTAGGGTGTAGGGTAGAGAGTGTAGGGTTTAGAGTGTAGGGTGTAGAGTGTAGGGTATAGAGTGTAAAGTGTAGAGTGTAGGGTATAGAGTGTAGGGTATAGAGTGTAGAGTGTAGGGTATAGAGTGTATGGTATAGTGTGTAGGGTGTAGAGTGTAGGTTATAAAGTATAGAGAGTAGGGTATAGAGTGTAGGGTATAAAGTGTATGGTATACAGTGTAGATTGTAGAGTGTAGGGTATAGAGTGTATAGTGTAGGGTATAGAGTGTAGGGTATTAAGTGTAGGGTATACAGTGTAGAGTGTAGAGTGTAGGGTATAGAGTGTATAGTGTAGGGTATAGAGTGTAGTGTATAGAGTGTAGGGTGTAGGGTATAGAGTGTAGGGTATAGAGTGTAGGGTATAAAGTGTAGGGTATAGAATGTAGGGTATAGAGTGTAGGGTATAGAGTGTAGGGTATAGAGTGTAGAGTATAGAGTGTAGGGTATAGATTGTAGGGTATAGAGTGTAGAGTGTAGAGTGTAGGGTATAGAGTGTAGGGTATAGAGTGTAGGGTATAGAGTGTAGAGTGTAGGGTATAGAGTGTATGGAATAGAGTGTAGAGTATATAGTGTAGGATATAGATTGTAGAGTATAGAGTGTAGGGTATAGAGTATAGGGTATAGAGTGTAGAGTGGAAAGTGTAGGGTATAGAGTGTAGGGTATAGAGTGTAGGGTATAGGTGTATGGTATACAGTGTAGAGTGTAGAGTGTAGGGTATAGAGTGTATAGTGTAGGGTATAGAGTGTAGTGTATAGAGTGTAGGGTGTAGGGTATAGAGTGTAGGGTATAGAGTGTAGGGTATAAAGTGTAGGTTATAGAATGTAGGGTATGGAGTGTAGGGTATAGAGTGTAGGGTATAGAGTGTAGAGTATAGAGTGTAGGGTATAGAGTGTAGGGTATAAGTGTAGAGTGTAGAGTGTAGGGTATAGAGTGTAGGGTATAGAGTGTAGGGTATAGAGTGTAGAGTGTAGGGTATAGAGTGTATGGAATAGAGTGTAGAGTATAGAGTGTAGGATATAGATTGTAGAGTATAGAGTGTAGGGTATAGAGTGTAGGGTATAGAGTGTAGAGTGTAAAGTGTAGGGTATAGAGTGTAGGGTATAGAGTGTAGGGTATAGGTGTATGGTATACAGTGTAGAGTGTAGAGTGTAGGGTATAGAGTGTATAGTGTAGGGTATGGAGTGTAGTGTATAGAGTGTAGGGTGTAGGGTATAGAGTGTAGGGTATAGAGTGTAGGGTATAAAGTGTAGGGTATAGAATGTAAGGTATGGAGTGTAGGGTATAGAGTGTAGGGTATAGAGTGTAGAGTATAGAGTGTAGGGTATAGAGTGTAGGGTATAGAGTGTAGAGTGTAGGGTATAGAGTGTAGGGTATAGAGTGTAGGGTATAGAGTGTATTGTATAGAGTGTAGAGTGTAGGGTATAGAGTGTAGAGTATAGTGTGTAGGATATAGATTGTAGAGTATAGAGTGTAGGGTATAGAGTGTAGGGTATAGAGTGTAGAGTGTAAAGTGTTGGGTATAGAGTGTAGGGTAAAGAGTGTAGGGTATAAAGTGTAGAGTGTAGGGTATAGAGTGTATGGTATAGAGTGTAGGGTATAGAGTGTAGAGTGTAGGGTATAGAGTGTAGGGTATAGAGTGTAGGGTATAGAGTGTAGAGTGTAGGGTTTAGAGTGTAGGGTATAGAGTGTAGGGTATAGAGTGTATGGAATAGAGTGTAGGGTATAGAGTGTAGAGTGTAGAGTATAGAGTGTAGGGTATAGAGCGTAGGGTGTAGGGTATAGAGTGTAGGGTATAGAGTGTAGGGTATAGAGTGTAGAGTGTAGGGTATAGAGTGTATAGTATAGAGTGTAGGGTGTAGAGTGTAGGGTATAGAGTGTAGGGTATAGAATGTAGAGTGTAGGGTATAGAGTGTATGGTATAGAGTGTAGGGTGTAGAGTGTATGGTATAGAGTGTAGGGTATAGAGTGTATGGTATACAGTTTAGAGTGTAGGGTCTAGAGTGTAGGGTATAGAGTGTATGGTATAGAGTGTAGGGTATAGAGTGTAGGGTATAGAGTGTAGGGTATAGAGGGTAGAGTGTAGGGATTAGAGTGTAGGGTATAGAGTGTAGGGTATAGAGTGTAGGGTATAGAGTGTAGAGTGTATGGATTAGAGTGTAGGGTATAGAGTGTAGGGTATAGAGTGTATGGAATAGAGTGTAGGGTATAGAGTGTAGAGTGTAGGGTATAGAGTGTAGGGCATAGAG
The DNA here is from genome assembly GCF_032444005.1 of Ranitomeya imitator. Lineage (NCBI taxonomy): Eukaryota > Metazoa > Chordata > Amphibia > Anura > Dendrobatidae > Ranitomeya > Ranitomeya imitator. The sequence continues at coordinate 297,228,118 of NC_091284.1, forward strand.
CTTAGGGTGTAGGGTATAGAGTGTAGGGTATAGAGTGTAGGGTATAGAGTGTAGAGTGTAGGATATAAAGTGTATGATATAGAGTGTAGGGTGTAGAGTGTAGGGTATAGAGTGTAGGGTATAGAGTGTAGAGTGTAGGGTATAGAGTGTATGGTATAGAGTGTAGGGTATAGAGTGTAGGGTATAGAGTGTAGAGTGTAGGGATTAGAGTGTAGGGTATAGAGGGTATGGAATAGAGTGTAGGGTATAGAGTTTAGAGTGTAGGGTATAGAGTGTGGGGTGTAGGGTATAGAGTGTAGGGTATAGAGTGTAGGGTATAGAGTCTAGAGTGTAGGGTATAGAGTGTAGGGTATATAGTGTAGGGTATAGAGTGTAGGGTATAGAGTGTAGGCTATAGAGTGTAGAGTGTAGGGTATAGAGTGTAGGGTATAGAGTGTAGGGTATAGAGTATAGAGTGTAGGGTGTAGTGTGTAGGGTATAGAGTGTAAAGTGTAGAGTGTAGGGTATAGAGTGTAGGGTATAGAGTGTAGAGTGTAGGGTATAGAGTGTATGGTATAGTGTGTAGGGTGTAGAGTGTAGGTTATAAAGTATAGAGTGTAGGGTATAGAGTGTAGGGTATAAAGTGTATGGTATACAGTGTAGATTGTAGAGTGTAGGGTATAGAGTGTATAGTGTAGGGTATAGAGTGTAGGGTATAGAGTGTAGGGTATAGAGTGTAGGGTATACAGTGTAGAGTGTAGAGTGTAGGGTATAGAGTGTATAGTGTAGGGTATAGAGTGTAGTGTATATTGTGTAGGGTGTAGGGTATAGAGTGTAGGGTATAGAGTGTAGGGTATAAAATGTAGGGTATAGAATGTTGGGTATGGAGTGTAGGGTATAGAGTGTAGGGTATAGAGTGTAGAGTATAGAGTGTAGGGTATAGAGTGTAGGGTATAGAGTGTAGAGTGTAGAGTGTAGGATATAGAGTGTAGAGTGTAAAGTGTAGGGTATAGAGTGTAGGGTATAGAGTGTAGGGTATAGGTGTATGGTATACAGTGTAGAGTGTAGAGTGTAGGGTATAGAGTGTATAGTGTAGGGTATGGAGTGTAGTGTATAGAGTGTAGGGTATAGAATGTAAGGTATGGAGTGTAGGGTATAGAGTGTAGGGTATAGAGTGTAGAGTATATAGTGTAGGGTATAGAGTGTAGGGTATAGAGTGTAGAGTGTAGAGTGTAGGCTATAGAGTGTAGGGTATAGAGTGTAGGGTATAGAGTGTATTGTATAGAGTGTAGAGTGTAGGGTATAGAGTGTAGAGTATAGTGTGTAGGATATAGATTGTAGAGTATAGAGTGTAGGGTATAGAGTGTAGGGTATAGAGTGTAGAGTGTAAAGTGTTGGGTATAGAGTGTAGGGTATAGAGTGTAGGGTATAGAGTGTAGAGTGTAGGGTATAGAATGTATGGTATAGAGTGTAGGGTATAGAGTGTAGAGTGTAGGGTATAGAGTGTAGGGTATAGAGTGTAGGGTATAGAGTGTAGAGTGTAGGGATTAGAGTGTAGGGTATAGAGTGTAGGGTATAGAGTGTATGGAATAGAGTGTAGGGTATAGAGTGTAGAGTATAGAGTGCAGGGTATAGAGCGTAGGGTGTAGGTTATAGAGTGTAGGGTATAGAGTGTAGAGTGTAGGGTATAGAGTGTATAGTATAGAGTGTAGGGTGTAGAGTGTAGGGTATAGAGTGTAGGGTATAGAATGTAGAATGTAGGGTATAGAGTGTATGGTATAGAGTGTAGGGTGTAGAGTGTATGGTATAGAGTGTAGGGTATAGAGTGTATGGTATAGAGTTTAGAGTGTAGGGTATAGAGTGTAGGGTATAGAGTGTATGGTATAGAGTGTAGGGTATAGAGTGTAGGGTATAGAGGGTGGAGTGTAGGGATTAGAGTGTAGGGTATAGAGTGTAGGGTATAGAGTGTATGGAATAGAGTGTAGGGTATAGAGTGTAGAGTGTAGGGTATAGAGTGTAGGGTATAGAGTGTAGGGTGTAGGGTATAGAGTGTAGGGTATAGAGTGTAGGGTATAGAGTGTAGAGTGTAGGGTATAGAGTGTAGGGCATAGAGTGTAGGGTATAGAGTGTAGGGTATAGAGTGTAGGGTATAGAGTGTAGAGTGTAGGGTATAGAGTGTAGGGTGTAGGGTAGAGAGTGTAGGGTTTAGAGTATAGGGTGTAGAGTGTAGGGTATAGAGTGTAAAGTGTAGAGTGTAGGGTATAGAGTGTAGGGTATAGAGTGTAGAGTGTAGGGTATAGAGTGTATGGTATAGTGTGTAGGGTGTAGAGTGTAGGTTATAAAGTATAGAGTGTAGGGTATAGAGTGTAGGGTATAAAGTGTATGGTATACAGTGTAGATTGTAGAGTGTAGGGTATAGAGTGTATAGTGTAGGGTATAGAGTGTAGGGTATAAAGTGTAGGGTATACAGTGTAGAGTGTAGAGTGTAGGGTATAGAGTGTATAGTGTAGGGTATAGAGTGTAGTGTATAGAGTGTAGGGTGTAGGGTATAGAGTGTAGGGTATAGAGTGTAGGGTATAAAGTGTAGGGTATAGAATGTAGGGTATGGAGTGTAGGGTATAGAGTGTAGGGTATAGAGTGTATAGAGTGTAGGGTATAGATTGTAGGGTATAGAGTGTAGAGTGTAGGGTATAGAGTGTAGGGTATAGATTGTAGGGTATAGAGTGTAGAGTGTAGGGTATAGAGTGTATGGAATAGAGTGTAGAGTATAGAGTGTAGGATATAGATTGTAGAGTATAGAGTGTAGGGTATAGAGTGTAGGGTATAGAGTGTAGAGTGTAAAGTGTAGGGTATAGAGTGTAGGGTATAGAGTGTAGGGTATAGGTGTATGGTATACAGTGTAGAGTGTAGAGTGTAGGGTATAGAGTGTATAGTGTAGGGTATGGAGTGTAGTGTATAGAGTGTAGGGTGTAGGGTATAGAGTGTAGGGTATAGAGTGTAGGGTATAAAGTGTAGGGTATAGAATGTAAGGTATGGAGTGTAGGGTATAGAGTGTAGGGTATAGAGTGTAGAGTATAGAGTGTAGGGTATAGAGTGTAGGGTATAGAGTGTAGAGTGTAGGGTATAGAGTGTAGGGTATAGAGTGTAGGGTATAGAGTGTATTGTATAGAGTGTAGAGTGTAGGGTATAGAGTGTAGAGTATAGTGTTTAGGATATAGATTGTAGAGTATAGAGTGTAGGGTATAGAGTGTAGGGTATAGAGTGTAGAGTGTAAAGTGTTGGGTATAGAGTGTAGGGTATAGAGTGTAGGGTATAGAGTGTAGAGTGTAGGGTATAGAGTGTAGGGTATAGAGTGTAGAGTGTAGGGTATAGAGTGTATGGTATAGTGTGTAGGGTGTAGAGTGTAGGTTATAAAGTATAGAGTGTAGGGTATAGAGTGTAGGGTATAAAGTGTATGGTATACAGTGTAGATTGTAGAGTGTAGGGTATAGAGTGTATAGTGTAGGGTATAGAGTGTAGGGTATAGAGTGTAGGGTATAGAGTGTATGGTATACAGTGTAGAGTGTAGAGTGTAGGGTATAGAGTGTATAGTGTAGGGTATAGAGTGTAGTGTATATTGTGTAGGGTGTAGGGTATAGAGTGTAGGGTATAGAGTGTAGGGTATAAAATGTAGGGTATAGAATGTTGGGTATGGAGTGTAGGGTATAGAGTGTAGGGTATAGAGTGTAGAGTATAGAGTGTAGGGTATAGAGTGTAGGGTGTAGAGTGTAGAGTGTAGAGTGTAGGATATAGAGTGTAGAGTGTAAAGTGTAGGGTATAGAGTGTAGGGTATAGAGTGTAGGGTATAGGTGTATGGTATACAGTGTAGAGTGTAGAGTGTAGGGTATAGAGTGTATAGTGTAGGGTATGGAGTGTAGTGTATAGAGTGTAGGGTGTAGGGTATAGAATGTAAGGTATGGAGTGTAGGGTATAGAGTGTAGGGTATAGAGTGTAGAGTATATAGTGTAGGGTATAGAGTGTAGGGTATAGAGTGTAGAGTGTAGAGTGTAGGCTATAGAGTGTAGGGTATGAAGTGTAGGGTATAGAGTGTATTGTATAGAGTGTAGAGTGTAGGGTATAGAGTGTAGAGTATAGTGTGTAGGATATAGATTGTAGAGTATAGAGTGTAGGGTATAGAGTGTAGGGTATAGAGTGTAGAGTGTAAAGTGTTGGGTATAGAGTGTAGGGTATAGAGTGTAGGGTATAGAGTGTAGAGTGTAGGGTATAGAATGTATGGTATAGAGTGTAGGGTATAGAGTGTAGAGTGTAGGGTATAGAGTGTAGGGTATAGAGTGTAGGGTATAGAGAGTAGAGTGTAGGGATTAGAGTGTAGGGTATAGAGTGTAGGGTATAGAGTGTATGGAATAGAGTGTAGGGTATAGAGTGTAGAGTATAGAGTGCAGGGTATAGAGCGTAGGGTGTAGGGTATAGAGTGTAGGGTATAGAGTGTAGAGTGTAGGGTATAGAGTGTATAGTATAGAGTGTAGGGTGTAGAGTGTAGGGTATAGAGTGTAGGGTATAGAATGTAGAATGTAGGGTATAGAGTGTATGGTATAGAGTGTAGGGTGTAGAGTGTATGGTATAGAGTGTAGGGTATAGAGTGTATGGTATAGAGTTTAGAGTGTAGGGTATAGAGTGTAGGGTATAGAGTGTATGGTATAGAGTGTAGGGTATAGAGTGTAGGGTATAGAGGGTGGAGTGTAGGGATTAGAGTGTAGGGTATAGAGTGTAGGGTATAGAGTGTATGGAATAGAGTGTAGGGTATAGAGTGTAGAGTGTAGGGTATAGAGTGTAGGGTATAGAGTGTAGGGTGTAGGGTATAGAGTGTAGGGTATAGAGTGTAGGGTATAGAGTGTAGAGTGTAGGGTATAGAGTGTAGGGCATAGAGTGTAGGGTATAGAGTGTAGGGTATAGAGTGTAGGGTATAGAGTGTAGAGTGTAGGGTATAGAGTGTAGGGTGTAGGGTAGAGAGTGTAGGGTTTAGAGTATAGGGTGTAGAGTGTAGGGTATAGAGTGTAAAGTGTAGAGTGTAGGGTATAGAGTGTAGGGTATAGAGTGTAGAGTGTAGGGTATAGAGTGTATGGTATAGTGTGTAGGGTGTAGAGTGTAGGTTATAAAGTATAGAGTGTAGGGTATAGAGTGTAGGGTATAAAGTGTATGGTATACAGTGTAGATTGTAGAGTGTAGGGTATAGAGTGTATAGTGTAGGGTATAGAGTGTAGGGTATAAAGTGTAGGGTATACAGTGTAGAGTGTAGAGTGTAGGGTATAGAGTGTATAGTGTAGGGTATAGAGTGTAGTGTATAGAGTGTAGGGTGTAGGGTATAGAGTGTAGGGTATAGAGTGTAGGGTATAAAGTGTAGGGTATAGAATGTAGGGTATGGAGTGTAGGGTATAGAGTGTAGGGTATAGAGTGTATAGAGTGTAGGGTATAGATTGTAGGGTATAGAGTGTAGAGTGTAGGGTATAGAGTGTAGGGTATAGATTGTAGGGTATAGAGTGTAGAGTGTAGGGTATAGAGTGTATGGAATAGAGTGTAGAGTATAGAGTGTAGGATATAGACTGTAGAGTATAGAGTGTAGGGTATAGAGTGTAGGGTATAGAGTGTAGAGTGTAAAGTGTAGGGTATAGAGTGTAGGGTATAGAGTGTAGGGTATAGGTGTATGGTATACAGTGTAGAGTGTAGAGTGTAGGGTATAGAGTGTATAGTGTAGGGTATGGAGTGTAGTGTATAGAGTGTAGGGTGTAGGGTATAGAGTGTAGGGTATAGAGTGTAGGGTATAAAGTGTAGGGTATAGAATGTAAGGTATGGAGTGTAGGGTATAGAGTGTAGGGTATAGAGTGTAGAGTATAGAGTGTAGGGTATAGAGTGTAGTGTATAGAGTGTAGAGTGTAGGGTATAGAGTGTAGGGTATAGAGTGTAGGGTATAGAGTGTATTGTATAGAGTGTAGAGTGTAGGGTATAGAGTGTAGAGTATAGTGTGTAGGATATAGATTGTAGAGTATAGAGTGTAGGGTATAGAGTGTAGGGTATAGAGTGTAGAGTGTAAAGTGTTGGGTATAGAGTGTAGGGTATAGAGTGTAGGGTATAAAGTGTAGAGTGTAGGGTATAGAGTGTATGGTATAGAGTGTAGGGTATAGAGTGTAGAGTGTAGGGTATAGAGTGTAGGGTATAGAGTGTAGGGTATAGAGTGTAGAGTGTAGGGATTAGAGTGTAGGGTATAGAGTGTAGGGTATAGAGTGTATGGAATAGAGTGTAGGGTATAGAGTGTAGAGTGTAGAGTATAGAGTGTAGGGTATAGAGCGTAGGGTGTAGGGTATAGAGTGTAGGGTATAGAGTGTAGGGTATAGAGTGTAGAGTGTAGGGTATAGAGTGTATAGTATAGAGTGTAGGGTGTAGAGTGTAGGGTATAGAGTGTAGGGTATAGAATGTAGAGTGTAGGGTATAGAGTGTATGGTATAGAGTGTAGGGTGTAGAGTGTATGGTATAGAGTGTAGGGTATAGAGTGTATGGTATACAGTTTAGAGTGTAGGGTATAGAGTGTAGGGTATAGAGTGTATGGTATAGAGTGTAGGGTATAGAGTGTAGGGTATAGAGTGTAGGGTATAGAGGGTAGAGTGTAGGGATTAGAGTGTAGGGTATAGAGTGTAGGGTATAGAGTGTATGGAATAGAGTGTAGGGTATAGAGTGTAGAGTGTAGGGTATAGAGTGTAGGGTATAGAGTGTAGGGTGTAGGGTATAGAGTGTAGGGTATAGAGTGTAGAGTGTAGGGTATAGAGTGTAGGGCATAGAGTGTAGGGTATAGAGTGTAGGGTATTGAGTGTAGGGTTTAGAGTGTAGAGTGTAGGGTATAGAGTGTAGGGTGTAGGGTAGAGAGTGTAGGGTTTAGAGTGTAGGGTATAGAGTGTAGGGTATAGAGTGTATGGTATAGAGTGTAGAGTGTATGGTATATAGTATAGGGTATAGAGTGTATGGTATAGAGTGTAGGGTATAGAGTGTAGGGTGTAGAGTGTAGGGTATAGAGTGTAGGGTATAGAGTGTATGGAATAGAGTGTAGGGTATAGAGTGTAGAGTGTAGGGTATAGAGTGTAGGGTATAGAGTGTAGGGTGTAGGGTATAGAGTGTAGGGTATAGAGTGTAGGGTATAGAGTGTAGAGTGTAGGGTATAGAGTGTAGGGCATAGAGTGTAGGGTATAGAGTGTAGGGTATAGAGTGTAGGGTATAGAGTGTAGAGTGTAGGGTATAGAGTGTAGGGTGTAGGGTAGAGAGTGTAGGGTTTAGAGTGTAGGGTGTAGAGTGTAGGGTATAGAGTGTAAAGTGTAGAGTGTAGGGTATAGAGTGTAGGGTATAGAGTGTAGAGTGTAGGGTATAGAGTGTATGGTATAGTGTGTAGGGTGTAGAGTGTAGGTTATAAAGTATAGAGTGTAGGGTATAGAGTGTAGGGTATAAAGTGTATGGTATACAGTGTAGATTGTAGAGTGTAGGGTATAGAGTGTATAGTGTAGGGTATAGAGTGCAGGGTATTAAGTGTAGGGTATACAGTGTAGAGTGTAGAGTGTAGGGTATAGAGTGTATAGTGTAGGGTATAGAGTGTAGTGGATAGAGTGTAGGGTGTAGGGTATAGAGTGTAGGGTATAGAGTGTAGGGTATAAAGTGTAGGGTATAGAATGTAGGGTATGGAGTGTAGGGTATAGAGTGTAGGGTATAGAGTGTAGAGTATAGAGTGTAGGGTATAGATTGTAGGGTATAGAGTGTAGAGTGTAGAGTGTAGGGTATAGAGTGTAGAGTGTAGGGTATAGAGTGTATGGAATAGAGTGTAGAGTATAGAGTGTAGGATATAGATTGTAGAGTATAGAGTGTAGGGTATAGAGTGTAGGGTATAGAGTGTAGGGTATAGGTGTATGGTATACAGTGTAGAGTGTAGAGTGTAGGGTATAGAGTGTATAGTGTAGGGTATAGAGTGTAGTGTATAGAGTGTAGGGTGTAGGGTATAGAGTGTAGGGTATAAAGTGTAGGGTATAAAGTGTAGGTTATAGAATGTAGGGTATGGAGTGTAGGGTATAGAGTGTAGGGTATAGAGTGTAGAGTATAGAGTGTAGGGTATAGAGTGTAGGGTATAGAGTGTAGAGTGTAGAGTGTAGGGTATAGAGTGTAGGGTATAGAGTGTAGGGTATAGAGTGTAGAGTGTAGGGTATAGAGTGTATGGAATAGAGTGTAGAGTATAGAGTGTAGGATATAGATTGTAGAGTATAGAGTGTAGGGTATAGAGTGTAGGGTATAGAGTGTAGAGTGTAAAGTGTAGGGTATAGAGTGTAGGGTATAGAGTGTAGGGTATAGGTGTATGGTATACAGTGTAGAGTGTAGAGTGTAGGGTATAGAGTGTATAGTGTAGGGTATGGAGTGTAGTGTATAGAGTGTAGGGTGTAGGGTATAGAGTGTAGGGTATAGAGTGTAGGGTATAAAGTGTAGGGTATAGAATGTAAGGTATGGAGTGTAGGGTATAGAGTGTAGGGTATAGAGTGTAGAGTATAGAGTGTAGGGTATAGAGTGTAGGGTATAGAGTGTAGAGTGTAGGGTATAGAGTGTAGGGTATAGAGTGTAGGGTATAGAGTGTATTGTAGAGAGTGTAGAGTGTAGGGTATAGAGTGTAGAGTATAGTGTGTAGGATATAGATTGTAGAGTATAAAGTGTAGGGTATAGAGTGTAGGGTATAGAGTGTAGAGTGTAAAGTGTTGGGTATAGAGTGTAGGGTAAAGAGTGTAGGGTATAAAGTGTAGAGTGTAGGGTATAGAGTGTATGGTATAGAGTGTAGGGTATAGAGTGTATAGTGTAGGGTATAGAGTGTAGGGTATAGAGTGTAGGGTATAGAGTGTAGAGTGTAGGGTTTAGAGTGTAGGGTATAGAGTGTAGGGTATAGAGTGTATGGAATAGAGTGTAGGGTATAGAGTGTATAGTGTAGGGTATGGAGTGTAGTGTATAGAGTGTAGGGTGTAGGGTATAGAGTGTAGGGTATAGAGTGTAGGGTATAAAGTGTAGGGTATAGAATGTAAGGTATGGAGTGTAGGGTATAGAGTGTAGGGTATAGAGTGTAGAGTATAGAGTGTAGGGTATAGAGTGTAGGGTATAGAGTGTAGAGTGTAGGGTATAAAGTGTAGGGTATAGAGTGTAGGGTATAGAGTGTATTGTAGAGAGTGTAGAGTGTAGGGTATAGAGTGTAGAGTATAGTGTGTAGGATATAGATTGTAGAGTATAAAGTGTAGGGTATAGAGTGTAGGGTATAGAGTGTAGAGTGTAAAGTGTTGGGTATAGAGTGTAGGGTAAAGAGTGTAGGGTATAAAGTGTAGAGTGTAGGGTATAGAGTGTATGGTATAGAGTGTAGGGTATAGAGTGTAGAGTGTAGGGTATAGAGTGTAGGGTATAGAGTGTAGGGTATAGAGTGTAGAGTGTAGGGTTTAGAGTGTAGGGTATAGAGTGTAGGGTATAGAGTGTATGGAATAGAGTGTAGGGTATAGAGTGTAGAGTGTAGAGTATAGAGTGTAGGGTATAGAGCGTAGGGTGTAGGGTATAGAGTGTAGGGTATAGAGTGTAGGGTGTAGAGTGTATGGTATAGAGTGTAGGGTATAGAGTGTATGGTATACAGTTTAGAGTGTAGGGTCTAGAGTGTAGGGTATAGAGTGTATGGTATAGAGTGTAGGGTATAGAGTGTAGGGTATAGAGTGTAGGGTATAGAGGGTAGAGTGTAGGGTATAGAGTGTATGGAATAGAGTGTAGGGTATAGAGTGTATAGTGTAGGGTATGGAGTGTAGTGTATAGAGTGTAGGGTGTAGGGTATAGAGTGTAGGGTATAGAGTGTAGGGTATAAAGTGTAGGGTATAGAATGTAAGGTATGGAGTGTAGGGTATAGAGTGTAGGGTATAGAGTGTAGAGTATAGAGTGTAGGGTATAGAGTGTAGGGTATAGAGTGTAGAGTGTAGGGTATAAAGTGTAGGGTATAGAGTGTAGGGTATAGAGTGTATTGTAGAGAGTGTAGAGTGTAGGGTATAGAGTGTAGAGTATAGTGTGTAGGATATAGATTGTAGAGTATAAAGTGTAGGGTATAGAGTGTAGGGTATAGAGTGTAGAGTGTAAAGTGTTGGGTATAGAGTGTAGGGTAAAGAGTGTAGGGTATAAAGTGTAGAGTGTAGGGTATAGAGTGTATGGTATAGAGTGTATGGTATAGAGTGTAGAGTGTAGGGTATAGAGTGTAGGGTATAGAGTGTAGGGTATAGAGTGTAGAGTGTAGGGTTTAGAGTGTAGGGTATAGAGTGTAGGGTATAGAGTGTATGGAATAGAGTGTAGGGTATAGAGTGTAGAGTGTAGAGTATAGAGTGTAGGGTATAGAGCGTAGGGTGTAGGGTATAGAGTGTAGGGTATAGAGTGTAGGGTGTAGAGTGTATGGTATAGAGTGTAGGGTATAGAGTGTATGGTATACAGTTTAGAGTGTAGGGTCTAGAGTGTAGGGTATAGAGTGTATGGTATAGAGTGTAGGGTATAGAGTGTAGGGTATAGAGTGTAGGGTATAGAGGGTAGAGTGTAGGGATTAGAGTGTAGGGTATAGAGTGTAGGGTATAGAGTGTAGGGTATAGAGTGTATGGTATAGAGTGTAGGGTATAGAGTGTAGGGTATAGAGTGTAGGGTATAGAGGGTAGAGTGTAGGGATTAGAGTGTAGGGTATAGAGTGTAGGGTATAGAGTGTAGGGTATAGAGTGTAGGGTATAGAGTGTAGAGTGTATGGATTAGAGTGTAGGGTATAGAGTGTAGGGTATAGAGTGTATGGAATAGAGTGTAGGGTATAGAGTGTAGAGTGTAGGGTATAGAGTGTAGGGTATAGAGTGTAGAGTGTAGGATATAAAGTGTATGATATAGAGTGTAGGGTGTAGAGTGTAGGGTATAGAGTGTAGGGTATAGAGTGTAGAGTGTAGGGTATAGAGTGTATGGTATAGAGTGTAGGGTGTAGAGTGTATGGTATAGAGTGCAGAGTATAGAGTATATAGTATGGAGTTTAGAGTGTAGGGTATAGAGTGTATGGTATAGAGTGTAGGGTATAGAGTGTAGGGTATAGAGTGTAGAGTGTAGGGATTAGAGTGTAGGGTATAGAGGGTAGGGTATAGAGTGTATGGAATAGAGTGTAGGGTATAGAGTGTAGGGTATAGAGTGTAGGGTATAGAGTGTAGGGTGTAGGGTATACAGTGAAGGGTTTAGAGTGTAGGGTATAGAGTGTATAGTGTAGGTTATAGAGTTTAGGGTATAGAGTGTAGGGTATAGAGTGTAGAGTGTAGGGTATAGAGTGTAGGGTATAGAGTGTAGGGTATAGATTGTAGAGTGTAGGGTATAGAGTGTAGGGTATAGAGTTTAGAGTGTAGGGTATAGAGTGTAAAGTATAGAGTGTAGGGTATAGAGTATAGAGTGTAGGGAATGTAGGGTATAGAGTGTGTGGAATAGAGTGTAGGGTATAGAGTGTAGAGTGTAGGGTATGGAGTGTAGGGTATAGAGTGTAGGGTGTAGAGTGTAGAGTGTAGGGTATAGAGTGTATGGTATAGAGTGTAGGGTGTAGAGTGTAGGGTATAAAGTATAGAGTGTAGGGTATAGAGTGTAGGGTATAGTGTGTATAGTATACAGTGTAGAGTGTAGGGTATAGAGTGTATAGTGTAGGGTATAGAGTGTAGGGTATAGAGTGTATGGTATAGAGTGTAGGGTATAGAGTGTAGAGTGTAGGGTATAGAGTGTAGGGTATAGAGTGTAGGGTATAGAGTGTAGGGTATAGAGTGTAGAGTGTAGGGATTAGAGTGTAGGGTATAGAGTGTATGGAATAGAGTGTAGGGTATAGAGTGTAGAGTGTAGGGTATAGAGTGTAGGGTATAGAGTGTAGGGTGTAGGGTATAGAGTGTAGGGTATAGAGTGTAGGGTATAGAGTGTAGAGTGTAGGGTATAGAGTGTAGGGTATAGAGTGTAGGGTATAGATTGTAGAGTGTAGGGTATAGAGTGTAGAATGTATAGAGTATAGAGTGTAGGGTGTAGAGTGTAGGGTATAGAGTGTAAAGTGTAGAGTGTAGGGTATAGAGTGTAGGGTATAGAGTGTAGAGTATAGAGTGTAGGGTATAGAGTGTAGGGTATAGAGTGTAGAGTGTAGAGTGTAGGGTATAGAGTGTAGGGTATAGAGTGTATTGTATAGAGTGTAGAGTGTAGGGTATAGAGTGTAGAGTATAGTGTGTAGGATATAGATTGTAGAGTATAGAGTGTATGGTATACAGTGTAGAGTGTAGAGTGTAGGGTATAGAGTGTATAGTGTAGGGTATAGTGTGTAGGGTATAGAGTGTATGGTATAGAGTGTAGGGTATAGAGTGTAGAGTGTAGGGTATAGAGTGTAGGGTATAGAGTGTAGGGTATAGAGTGTAGGGTATAGAGTGTAGAGTGTAGGGATTAGAGTGTAGGGTATAGAGTGTAGGGTATAGAGTTTAGAGTGTAGGGTATAGAGTGTGGGGTGTAGGGTATAGAGTGTAGGGTATAGAGTGTAGGGTATAGAGTCTAGAGTGTAGGGTATAGAGTGTAGGGTATATAGTGTAGGGTATAGAGTGTAGGGTATAGAGTGTAGGCTATAGAGTGTAGAGTGTAGGGTATAGAGTGTATGGTATAGAGTGTAGGGTATAGAGTATAGAGTGTAGGGTGTAGTGTGTAGGGTATAGAGTGTAAAGTGTAGAGTGTAGGGTATAGAGTGTAGGGTATAGAGTGTAGAGTGTAGGGTATAGAGTGTATGGTATAGTGTGTAGGGTGTAGAGTGTAGGTTATAAAGTATAGAGTGTAGGGTATAGAGTGTAGGGTATAAAGTGTATGGTATACAGTGTAGATTGTAGAGTGTAGGGTATAGAGTGTATAGTGTAGGGTATAGAGTGTAGGGTATAGAGTGTAGGGTATAGAGTGTATGGTATACAGTGTAGAGTGTAGAGTGTAGGGTATAGAGTGTATAGTGTAGGGTATAGAGTGTAGTGTATAGAGTGTAGGGTGTAGGGTATAGAGTGTAGGGTATAGAGTGTAGGGTATAGAGTGTAGGGTATAGAGTGTATGGAATAGAGTGTAGAGTATAGAGTGTAGGATATAGATTGTAGAGTATAGAGTGTAGGGTATAGAGTGTAGGGTATAGAGTGTAGAGTGTAAAGTGTAGGGTATAGAGTGTAGGGTATAGAGTGTAGGGTATAGGTGTATGGTATACAGTGTAGAGTGTAGAGTGTAGGGTATAGAGTGTATAGTGTAGGGTATGGAGTGTAGTGTATAGAGTGTAGGGTGTAGGGTATAGAGTGTAGGGTATAGAGTGTAGAGTATAAAGTGTAGGGTATAGAATGTAAGGTATGGAGTGTAGGGTATAGAGTGTAGGGTATAGAGTGTAGAGTATAGAGTGTAGGGTATATAGTGTAGGGTATAGAGTGTAGGGTATAGAGTGTAGGGTATAGAGTGTAGAGTGTAGGGTATAGAGTGTATGGTATAGTGTGTAGGGTGTAGAGTGTAGGTTATAAAGTATAGAGTGTAGGGTATAGAGTGTAGGGTATAAAGTGCATGGTATACAGTGTAGATTGTAGAATGTAGGGTATATAGTGTATAGTGTAGGGTATAGAGTGTAGGGTATAGAGTGTATGGTATACAGTGTAGAGTGTAGAGTGTAGGGTATAGAGTGTATAGTGTAGGGTATAGAGTGTAGTGTATATTGTGTAGGGTGTAGGGTATAGAGTGTAGGGTATAGAGTGTAGGGTATAAAATGTAGGGTATAGAATGTAGGGTATGGAGTGTAGGGTATAGAGTGTAGGGTATAGAGTGTAGAGTATAGAGTGTAGGGTATAGAGTGTAGGGTATAGAGTGTAGAGTGTAGAGTGTAGGGTATAGAGTGTAGAGTGTAAAGTGTAGGGTATAGAGTGTAGGGTATAGAGTGTAGGGTATAGGTGTATGGTATACAGTGTAGAGTGTATAGTGTAGGGTATGGAGTGTAGTGTATAGAGTGTAGGATGTAGGGTATGGAGTGTAGGGTATAGAGGGTAGGGTATAAAGAGTAGGGTATAGAATGTAAGGTATGGAGTGCAGGGTATAGAGTGTAGGGTATAGAGTGTAGAGTATATAGTGTAGGGTATAGAGTGTAGGGTATAGAGTGTAGAGTGTAGAGTGTAGGCTATAGAGTGTAGGGTATAGAGTGTAGGGTATAGAGTGTATTGTATAGAGTGTAGAGTGTAGGGTATAGAGTGTAGAGTATAGTGTGTAGGATATAGATTGTAGAGTATAGAGTGTAGGGTATAGAGTGTAGGGTATAGAGTGTAGAGTGTAAAGTGTTGGGTATAGAGTGTAGGGTATAGAGTGTAGGGTATAGAGTGTAGAGTGTAGGGTATAGAATGTATGGTATAGAGTGTAGGGTATAGAGTGTAGAGTGTAGGGTATAGAGTGTAGGGTATAGAGTGTAGGGTATAGAGTGTAGGGATTAGAGTGTAGGGTATAGAGTGTAGGGTATAGAGTGTATGGAATAGAGTGTAGGGTATAGAGTGTAGAGTATAGAGTGCAGGGTATAGAGCGTAGGGTGTAGGGTATAGAGTGTAGGGTATAGAGTGTAGAGTGTAGGGTATAGAGTGTATAGTATAGAGTGTAGGGTGTAGAGTGTAGGGTATAGAGTGTAGGGTATAGAATGTAGAGTGTAGGGTATAGAGTGTATGGTATAGAGTGTAGGGTGTAGAGTGTATGGTATAGAGTGTAGGCTATAGAGTGTATGGTATAGAGTTTAGAGTGTAGGGTATAGAGTGTAGGGTATAGAGTGTATGGTATAGAGTGTAAGGTATAGAGTGTAGGGTATAGAGGGTAGAGTGTAGGGATTAGAGTGTAGGGTATAGAGTGTAGGGTATAGAGTGTATGGAATAGAGTGTAGGGTATAGAGTGTAGAGTGTAGGGTATAGAGTGTAGGGTATAGAGTGTAGGGTGTAGGGTATAGAGTGTAGGGTATAGAGTGTAGGGTATAGAGTGTAGAGTGTAGGGTATAGAGTGTAGGGCATAGAGTGTAGGGTATAGAGTGTAGGGTATAGAGTGTAGGGTATAGAGTGTAGAGTGTAGGGTATAGAGTGTAGGGTGTAGGGTAGAGAGTGTAGGGTTTAGAGTGTAGGGTGTAGAGTGTAGGGTATAGAGTGTAAAGTGTAGAGTGTAGGGTATAGAGTGTAGGGTATAGAGTGTAGAGTGTAGGGTATAGAGTGTATGGTATAGTGTGTAGGGTGTAGAGTGTAGGTTATAAAGTATAGAGTGTAGGGTATAGAGTGTAGGGTATAAAGTGTATGGTATACAGTGTAGATTGTAGAGTGTAGGGTATAGAGTGTATAGTGTAGGGTATAGAGTGTAGGGTATAAAGTGTAGGGTATACAGTGTAGAGTGTAGAGTGTAGGGTATAGAGTGTATAGTGTAGGGTATAGAGTGTAGTGTATAGAGTGTAGGGTATAGAGTGTAGGGTATAGAGTGTAGGGTATAAAGTGTAGGGTATAGAATGTAGGGTATGGAGTGTAGGGTATAGAGTGTAGGGTATAGAGTGTAGAGTATAGAGTGTAGGGTATAGATTGTAGGGTATAGAGTGTAGAGTGTAGAGTGTAGGGTATAGAGTGTAGGGTATAGAGTGTAGGGTATAGAGTGTAGAGTGTAGGGTATAGAGTGTATGGAATAGAGTGTAGAGTATAGAGTGTAGGATATAGATTGTAGAGTATAGAGTGTAGGGTATAGAGTATAGGGTATAGAGTGTAGAGTGTAAAGTGTAGGGTATAGAGTGTAGGGTATAGAGTGTAGGGTATAGGTGTATGGTATACAGTGTAGAGTGTAGAGTGTAGGGTATAGAGTGTATAGTGTAGGGTATAGAGTGTAGTGTATAGAGTGTAGGGTGTAGGGTATAGAGTGTAGGGTATAGAGTGTAGGGTATAAAGTGTAGGTTATAGAATGTAGGGTATGGAGTGTAGGGTATAGAGTGTAGGGTATAGAGTGTAGAGTATAGAGTGTAGGGTATAGAGTGTAGGGTATAGAGTGTAGAGTGTAGAGTGTAGGGTATAGAGTGTAGGGTATAGAGTGTAGGGTATAGAATGTAGAGTGTAGGGTATAGAGTGTATGGAATAGAGTGTAGAGTATAGAGTGTAGGATATAGATTGTAGAGTATAGAGTGTAGGGTATAGAGTGTAGGGTATAAAGTGTAGAGTGTAAAGTGTAGGGTATAGAGTGTAGGGTATAGAGTGTAGGGTATAGGTGTATGGTATACAGTGTAGAGTGTAGAGTGTAGGGTATAGAGTGTATAGTGTAGGGTATGGAGTGTAGTGTATAGAGTGTAGGGTGTAGGGTATAGAGTGTAGGGTATAGAGTGTAGGGTATAAAGTGTAGGGTATAGAATGTAAGGTATGGAGTGTAGGGTATAGAGTGTAGGGTATAGAGTGTAGAGTATAGAGTGTAGGGTATAGAGTGTAGGGTATAGAGTGTAGAGTGTAGGGTATAGAGTGTAGAATATAGAGTGTAGGGTATAGAGTGTATTGTATAGAGTGTAGAGTGTAGGGTATAGAGTGTAGAGTATAGTGTGTAGGATATAGATTGTAGAGTATAGAGTGTAGGGTATAGAGTGTAGGGTATAGAGTGTAGAGTGTAAAGTGTTGGGTATAGAGTGTAGGGTATAGAGTGTAGGGTATAAAGTGTAGAGTGTAGGGTATAGAGTGTATGGTATAGAGTGTAGGGTATAGAGTGTAGAGTGTAGGGTATAGAGTGTAGGGTATAGATTGTAGGGTATAGAGTGTAGAGTGTAGGGATTAGAGTGTAGGGTATAGAGTGTAGGGTATAGATTGTATGGAATAGAGTGTAGGGTATAGAGCGTAGGGTGTAGGGTATAGAGTGTAGGGTATAGAGTGTAGGGTATAGAGTGTAGAGTGTAGGGTATAGAGTGTATAGTATAGAGTGTAGGGTGTAGAGTGTAGGGTATAGAGTGTAGGGTATAGAATGTAGAGTGTAGGGTATAGAGTGTATGGTATAGAGTGTAGGGTGTAGAGTGTATGGTATAGAGTGTAGGGTATAGAGTGTATGGTATACAGTTTAGAGTGTAGGGTCTAGAGTGTAGGGTATAGAGTGTATGGTATAGAGTGTAGGGTATAGAGTGTAGGGTATAGAGTGTAGGGTATAGAGGGTAGAGTGTAGGGATTAGAGTGTAGGGTATAGAGTGTAGGGTATAGAGTGTATGGAATAGAGTGTAGGGTATAGAGTGTAGAGTGTAGAGTATAGAGTGTAGGGTATAGAGTGTAGAGTGTAGGGTATAGAGTGTAGGGTATAGAGTGTAGGGTGTAGGGTATAGAGTGTAGGGTATAGAGTGTAGAGTGTAGGGTATAGAGTGTAGGGCATAGAGTGTAGGGTATAGAGTGTAGGGTATCGAGTGTAGGGTGTAGAGTGTAGGGTATAGAGTGTAGGGTGTAGGGTAGAGAGTGTAGGGTTTAGAGTGTAGGGTATAGAGTGTAGGGTATAGAGTGTATGGTATAGAGTGTAGAGTGTATGGTATATAGTATAGGGTATAGAGTGTATGGTATAGAGTGTAGGTTATAGAGTGTAGGGTGTAGAGTGTAGAGTGTAGGGTATAGAGTGTAGAGTGTAGGGTATAGAGTGTAGGGTATAGAGTGTAAGGTATAGAGTGCACGGAATAGAGTGTAGAGTGTAGAGTGTAGGGTATAGAGTGTAGGGTATAGAGTGTATGGTATAGAGTGTAGGGTATAGAGTGTAGGGTATAGAGTGTAGGGTATAGAGTGTAGAGTGTATGGATTAGAGTGTAGGGTATAGAGTGTAGGGTATAGAGTGTATGGAATAGAGTGTAGGGTATAGAGTGTAGAGTGTAGGGTATAGAGTGTAGGGTATAGAGCTTAGGGTGTAGGGTATAGAGTGTAGGGTATAGAGTGTAGGGTATAGAGTGTAGAGTGTAGGATATAAAGTGTATGATATAGAGTGTAGGGTGTAGAGTGTAGGGTATAGAGTGTAGGGTATAGAGTGTAGAGTGTAGGGTATAGAGTGTATGGTATAGAGTGTAGGGTGTAGAGTGTATGGTATAGAGTGTAGAGTATAGAGTATATGGTATGGAGTTTAGAGTGTAGGGTATAGAGTGTATGGTATAGAGTGTAGGGTATAGAGTGTAGGGTATAGAGTGTAGAGTGTAGGGATTAGAGTGTAGGGTATAGAGGGTAGGGTATAGAGTGTATGGAATAGAGTGTAGGGTATAGAGTGTAGGGTATAAAGTGTAGGGTATAGAGTGTAGGGTGTAGGGTATACAGTGAAGGGTTTAGAGTGTAGGGTATAGAGTGTATAGTGTAGGTTATAGAGTTTAGGGTATAGAGTGTAGGGTATAGAGTGTAGAGTGTAGGGTATAGAGTGTAGGGTATAGAGTGTAGGGTATAGATTGTAGAGTGTAGGGTATAGAGTGTAGGGTATAGAGTTTAGAGTGTAGGGTATAGAATGTAAAGTGTAGAGTGTAGGGTATAGAGTATAGAGTGTAGGGAATGTAGGGTATAGAGTGTATGGAATAGAGTGTAGGGTATAGAGTGTAGAGTGTAGGGTATGGAGTGTAGGGTATAGAGCGTAGGGTGTAGGGTATAGAGTGTAGGGTATAGAGTGTAGGGTGTAGAGTGTAGAGTGTAGGGTATAGAGTGTATGGTATAGAGTGTAGGGTGTAGAGTGTAGGGTATAAAGTATAGAGTGTAGGGTATAGAGTGTAGGGTATAGTGTGTATAGTATACAGTGTAGAGTGTAGGGTATAGAGTGTATAGTGTAGGGTATAGAGTGTAGGGTATAGAGTGTATGGTATAGAGTGTAGGGTATAGAGTGTAGAGTGTAGGGTATAGAGTGTAGGGTATAGAGTGTAGGGTATAGAGTGTAGGGTATAGAGTGTAGAGTGTAGGGATTAGAGTGTAGGGTATAGAGTGTATGGAATAGAGTGTAGGGTATAGAGTGTAGAGTGTAGGGTATAGAGTGTAGGGTATAGAGTGTAGGGTATAGGGTATAGAGTGTAGGGTATAGAGTGTAGGGTATAGAGTGTAGAGTGTAGGATATAGAGTGTAGGGTATAGAGTGTAGGGTATAGAGTGTAGTGTATAGAGTGTAGGCTATAGAGTGTAGAGTGTAGGGTATAGAGTGTAGGGAATAGAGTGTAGGGTATAGATTGTAGAGTGTAGGGTATAGAGTGTAGAGTGTATAGAGTATAGAGTGTAGGGTGTAGAGTGTAGGGTATAGAGTGTAAAGTGTAGAGTGTAGGGTATAGAGTGTAGGGTATAGAGTGTAGAGTATAGAATGTAGGGTATAGAGTGTAGGGTATAGAGTGTAGAGTGTAGAGTGTAGGGTATAGAGTGTAGGGTATAGAGTGTATTGTATAGAGTGTAGAGTGTAGGGTATAGAGTGTAGAGTATAGTGTGTAGGATATAGATTGTAGAGTATAGAGTGTATGGTATACAGTGTAGAGTGTAGAGTGTAGGGTATAGAGTGTATAGTGTAGGGTATAGTGTGTAGGGTATAGAGTGTATGGTATAGAGTGTAGGGTATAGAGTGTAGAGTGTAGGGTATAGAGTGTAGGGTATAGAGTGTAGGGTATAGAGTGTAGAGTGTAGGGATTAGAGTGTAGGGTATAGAGTGTATGGAATAGAGTGTAGGGTATAGAGTTTAGAGTGTAGGGTATAGAGTGTGGGGTGTAGGGTATAGAGTGTAGGGTATAGAGTGTAGGGTATAGAGTCTAGAGTGTAGGGTATAGAGTGTAGGGTATATAGTGTAGGGTATAGAGTGTAGGGTATAGAGTGTAGGCTATAGAGTGTAGAGTGTAGGGTATAGAGTGTAGGGTATAGAGTGTAGGGTATAGAGTATAGAGTGTAGGGTGTAGTGTGTAGGGTATAGAGTGTAAAGTGTAGAGTGTAGGGTATAGAGTGTAGGGTATAGAGTGTAGAGTGTAGGGTATAGAGTGTATGGTATAGTGTGTAGGGTGTAGAGTGTAGGTTATAAAGTATAGAGTGTAGGGTATAGAGTGTAGGGTATAAAGTGTATGGTATACAGTGTAGATTGTAGAGTGTAGGGTATAGAGTGTATAGTGTAGGGTATAGAGTGTAGGGTATAGAGTGTAGGGTATAGAGTGTATGGTATACAGTGTAGAGTGTAGAGTGTAGGGTATAGAGTGTATAGTGTAGGGTATAGAGTGTAGTGTATAGAGTGTAGGGTGTAGGGTATAGAGTGTAGGGTATAGAGTGTATGGAATAGAGTGTAGAGTATAGAGTGTAGGATATAGATTGTAGAGTATAGAGTGTAGGGTATAGAGTGTAGGGTATAGAGTGTAGAGTGTAAAGTGTAGGGTATAGAGTGTAGGGTATAGAGTGTAGGGTATAGGTGTATGGTATACAGTGTAGAGTGTAGAGTGTAGGGTATAGAGTGTATAGTGTAGGGTATGGAATGTAGTGTATAGAGTGTAGGGTGTAGGGTATAGAGTGTAGGGTATAGAGTGTAGAGTATAAAGTGTAGGGTATAGAATGTAAGGTATGGAGTGTAGGGTATAGAGTGTAGGGTATAGAGTGTAGGGTATAGAGTGTAGGGTATAGAGTGTAGGGTATAGAGTGTAGGGTATAGAGTGTAGAGTGTAGGGTATAGAGTGTATGGTATAGTGTGTAGGGTGTAGAGTGTAGGTTATAAAGTATAGAGTGTAGGGTATAGAGTGTAGGGTATAAAGTGCATGGTATACAGTGTAGATTGTAGAATGTAGGGTATATAGTGTATAGTGTAGGGTATAGAGTGTAGGGTATAGAGTGTATGGTATACACTGTAGAGTGTAGAGTGTAGGGTATAGAGTGTATAGTGTAGGGTATAGAGTGTAGTGTATATTGTGTAGGGTGTAGGGTATAGAGTGTAGGGTATAGAGTGTAGGGTATAAAATGTAGGGTATAGAATGTAGGGTATGGAGTGTAGGGTATAGAGTGTAGGGTATAGAGTGTAGAGTATAGAGTGTAGGGTATAGAGTGTAGGGTGTAGAGTGTAGAGTGTAGAGTGTAGGGTATAGAGTGTAGAGTGTAAAGTGTAGGGTATAGAGTGTAGGGTATAGGTGTATGGTATACAGTGTAGAGTGTAGAGTGTAGGGTATAGAGTGTATAGTGTAGGGTATGGAGTGTAGTGTATAGAGTGTAGGGTGTAGGGTATAGAGTGTAGGGTATAGAGTGTAGGGTTTAAAGAGTAGGGTATAGGATGTAAGGTATGGAGTGTAGGGTATAGAGTGTAGGGTATAGAGTGTAGAGTATATAGTGTAGGGTATAGAGTGTAGGGTATAGTGTGTAGAGTGTAGAGTGTAGGCTATAGAGTGTAGGGTATAGAGTGTAGGGTATAGAGTGTATTGTATAGAGTGTAGAGTGTAGGGTATAGAGTGTAGAGTATAGTGTGTAGGATATAGATTGTAGAGTATAGAGTGTAGGGTATAGAGTGTAGGGTATAGAGTGTAGAGTGTAAAGTGTTGGGTATAGAGTGTAGGGTATAGAGTGTAGGGTATAGAGTGTAGAGTGTAGGGTATAGAATGTATGGTATAGAGTGTAGGGTATAGAGTGTAGAGTGTAGGGTATAGAGTGTAGGGTATAGAGTGTAGTGTATAGAGTGTAGAGTGTAGGGATTAGAGTGTAGGGTATAGGGTGTAGGGTATAGAGTGTATGGAATAGAGTGTAGGGTATAGAGTGTAGAGTATAGAGTGCAGGGTATAGATCGTAGGGTGTAGGGTATAGAGTGTAGGGTATAGAGTGTAGAGTGTAGGGTATAGAGTGTATAGTATAGAGTGTAGGGTGTAGAGTGTAGGGTATAGAGTGTAGGGTATAGAATGTAGAGTGTAGGGTATAGAGTGTATGGTATAGAGTGTAGGGTGTAGAGTGTATGGTATAGAGTGTAGGGTATAGAGTGTATGGTATAGAGTTTAGAGTGTAGGGTATAGAGTGTAGGGTATAGAGTGTATGGTATAGAGTGTAGGGTATAGAGTGTAGGGTATAGAGGGTAGAGTGTAGGGATTAGAGTGTAGGGTATAGAGTGTAGGGTATAGAGTGTATGGAATAGAGTGTAGGGTATAGAGTGTAGAGTGTAGGGTATAGAGTGTAGGGTATAGAGTGTAGGGTGTAGGGTATAGAGTGTAGGGTATAGAGTGTAGGGTATAGAGTGTAGAGTGTAGGGTATAGAGTGTAGGGCATAGAGTGTAGGGTATAGAGTGTAGGGTATAGAGTGTAGGGTATAGAGTGTAGAGTGTAGGGTATAGAGTGTAGGGTGTAGGGTAGAGAGTGTAGGGTTTAGAGTGTAGGGTGTAGAGTGTAGGGTATAGAGTGTAAAGTGTAGAGTGTAGGGTATAGAGTGTAGGGTATAGAGTGTAGAGTGTAGGGTATAGAGTGTATGGTATAGTGTGTAGGGTGTAGAGTGTAGGTTATAAAGTATAGAGTGTAGGGTATAGAGTGTAGGGTATAAAGTGTATGGTATACAGTGTAGATTGTAGAGTGTAGGGTATAGAGTGTATAGTGTAGGGTATAGAGTGTAGGGTATAAAGTGTAGGGTATACAGTGTAGAGTGTAGAGTGTAGGGTATAGAGTGTATAGTGTAGGGTATAGAGTGTAGTGTATAGAGTGTAGGGTGTAGGGTATAGAGTGTAGGGTATAGAGTGTAGGGTATAAAGTGTAGGGTATAGAATGTAGGGTATGAAGTGTAGGGTATAGAGTGTAGGGTATAGAGTGTAGAGTATAGAGTGTAGGGTATAGATTGTAGGGTATAGAGTGTAGAGTGTAGAGTGTAGGGTATAGAGTGTAGGGTATAGAGTGTAGGGTATAGAGTGTAGAGTGTAGGGTATAGAGTGTATGGAATAGAGTGTAGAGTATAGAGTGTAGGATATAGATTGTAGAGTATAGAGTGTAGGGTATAGAGTATAGGGTATAGAGTGTAGAGTGTAAAGTGTAGGGTATAGAGTGTAGGGTATAGAGTGTAGGGTATAGGTGTATGGTATACAGTGTAGAGTGTAGAGTGTAGGGTATAGAGTGTATAGTGTAGGGTATAGAGTGTAGTGTATAGAGTGTAGGGTGTAGGGTATAGAGTGTAGGGTATAGAGTGTAGGGTATAAAGTGTAGGTTATAGAATGTAGGGTATGGAGTGTAGGGTATAGAGTGTAGGGTATAGAGTGTAGAGTATAGAGTGTAGGGTATAGAGTGTAGGGTATAGAGTGTAGAGTGTAGAGTGTAGGGTATAGAGTGTAGAGTGTAGGGTATAGAGTGTATGGAATAGAGTGTAGAGTATAGAGTGTAGGATATAGATTGTAGAGTATAGAGTGTAGGGTATAGAGTGTAGGGTATAGAGTGTAGAGTGTAAAGTGTAGGGTATAGAGTGTAGGGTATAGAGTGTAGGGTATAGGTGTATGGTATACAGTGTAGAGTGTAGAGTGTAGGGTATAGAGTGTATAGTGTAGGGTATGGAGTGTAGTGTATAGAGTGTAGGGTGTAGGGTATAGAGTGTAGGGTATAGAGTGTAGGGTATAAAGTGTAGGGTATAGAATGTAAGGTATGTAGTGTAGGGTATAGAGTGTAGGGTATAGAGTGTAGAGTATAGAGTGTAGGGTATAGAGTGTAGGGTATAGAGTGTAGAGTGTAGGGTATAGAGTGTAGGGTATAGAGTGTAGGGTATAGAGTGTATTGTATAGAGTGTAGAGTGTAGGGTATAGAGTGTAGAGTATAGTGTGTAGGATATAGATTGTAGAGTATAGAGTGTAGGGTATAGAGTGTAGGGTATAGAGTGTAGAGTGTAAAGTGTTGGGTATAGAGTGTAGGGTATAGAGTGTAGGGTATAAAGTGTAGAGTGTAGGGTATAGAGTGTATGGTATAGAGTGTAGGGTATAGAGTGTAGAGTGTAGAGTATAGAGTGTAGGGTATAGAGCGTAGGGTGTAGGGTATAGAGTGTAGGGTATAGAGTGTAGGGTATAGAGTGTAGAGTGTAGGGTATAGAGTGTATAGTATAGAGTGTAGGGTGTAGAGTGTAGGGTATAGAGTGTAGGGTATAGAATGTAGAGTGTAGGGTATAGAGTGTATGGTATAGAGTGTAGGGTGTAGAGTGTATGGTATAGAGTGTAGGGTATAGAGTGTATGGTATACAGTTTAGAGTGTAGGGTATAGAGTGTAGGGTATAGAGTGTATGGTATAGAGTGTAGGGTATAGAGTGTAGGGTATAGAGTGTAGGGTATAGAGGGTAGAGTGTAGGGATTAGAGTGTAGGGTATAGAGTGTAGGGTATAGAGTGTATGGAATAGAGTGTAGGGTATAGAGTGTAGAGTGTAGGGTATAGAGTGTAGGGTATAGAGTGTAGGGTGTAGGGTATAGAGTGTAGGGTATAGAGTGTAGAGTGTAGGGTATAGAGTGTAGGGCATAGAGTGTAGGGTATAGAGTGTAGGGTATCGAGTGTAGGGTATAGAGTGTAGAGTGTAGGGTATAGAGTGTAGGGTGTAGGGTAGAGAGTGTAGGGTTTAGAGTGTAGGGTATAGAGTGTAGGGTATAGAGTGTATGGTATAGAGTGTAGAGTGTATGGTATATAGTATAGGGTATAGAGTGTATGGTATAGAGTGTAGGGTATAGAGTGTAGGGTGTAGAGTGTAGAGTGTAGGGTATAGAGTGCAGAGTGTAGGGTATAGAGTGTAGGGTATAGAGTGTAAGGTATAGAGTGCACAGAATAGAGTGTAGAGTGTAGAGTGTAGGGTATAGAGTGTAGGGTATAGAGTGTATGGTATAGAGTGTAGGGTATAGAGTGTAGGGTATAGAGTGTAGGGTATAGAGTGTAGAGTGTATGGATTAGAGTGTAGGGTATAGAGTGTATGGAATAGAGTGTAGGGTATAGAGTGTAGAGTGTAGGGTATAGAGTGTAGGGTATAGAGCTTAGGGTGTAGGGTATAGAGTGTAGGGTATAGAGTGTAGGGTATAGAGTGTAGAGTGTAGGATATAAAGTGTATGATATAGAGTGTAGGGTGTAGAGTGTAGGGTATAGAGTGTAGGGTATAGAGTGTAGAGTGTAGGGTATAGAGTGTATGGTATAGAGTGTAGGGTGTAGAGTGTATGGTATAGAGTGTAGAGTATAGAGTATATGGTATGGAGTTTAGAGTGTAGGGTATAGAGTGTATGGTATAGAGTGTAGGGTATAGAGTGTAGGGTATAGAGTGTAGAGTGTAGGGATTAGAGTGTAGGGTATAGAGGGTAGGGTATAGAGTGTATGGAATAGAGTGTAGGGTATAGAGTGTAGGGTATAGAGTGTAGGGTATAGAGTGTAGGGTGTAGGGTATACAGTGAAGGGTATAGAGTGTAGGGTATAGAGTGTATAGTGTAGGTTATAGAGTTTAGGGTATAGAGTGTAGGGTATAGAGTGTAGAGTGTAGGGTATAGAGTGTAGGGTATAGAGTGTAGGGTATAGATTGTAGAGTGTAGGGTATAGAGTGTAGGGTATAGAGTTTAGAGTGTAGGGTATAGAGTGTAAAGTGTAGAGTGTAGGGTATAGAGTATAGAGTGTAGGGAATGTAGGGTATAGAGTGTGTGGAATAGAGTGTAGGGTATAGAGTGTAGAGTGTAGGGTATGGAGTGTAGGGTATAGAGCGTAGGGTGTAGGGTATAGAGTGTAGGGTATAGAGTGTAGGGTATAGAGTGTAGAGTGTAGGGTATAGAGTGTATGGTATAGAGTGTAGGGTGTAGAGTGTAGGGTATAAAGTATAGAGTGTAGGGTATAGAGTGTAGGGTATAGTGTGTATGGTATACAGTGTAGAGTGTAGGGTATAGAGTGTAGGGTATAGAGTGTATGGTATAGAGTGTAGGGTATAGAGTGTAGAGTATAGAGTGTAGGGTATAGAGTGTAGAGTGTATGGATTAGAGTGTAGGGTATAGAGTGTATGGAATAGAGTGTAGGGTATAGAGTGTAGAGTGTAGGGTATAGAGTGTAGGGTATAGAGCTTAGGGTGTAGGGTATAGAGTGTAGGGTATAGAGTGTAGGGTATAGAGTGTAGAGTGTAGGATATAAAGTGTATGATATAGAGTGTAGGGTGTAGAGTGTAGGGTATAGAGTGTAGGGTATAGAGTGTAGAGTGTAGGGTATAGAGTGTATGGTATAGAGTGTAGGGTGTAGAGTGTATGGTATAGAGTGTAGAGTATAGAGTATATGGTATGGAGTTTAGAGTGTAGGGTATAGAGTGTATGGTATAGAGTGTAGGGTATAGAGTGTAGGGTATAGAGTGTAGAGTGTAGGGATTAGAGTGTAGGGTATAGAGGGTAGGGTATAGAGTGTATGGAATAGAGTGTAGGGTATAGAGTGTAGGGTATAGAGTGTAGGGTATAGAGTGTAGGGTGTAGGGTATACAGTGAAGGGTATAGAGTGTAGGGTATAGAGTGTATAGTGTAGGTTATAGAGTTTAGGGTATAGAGTGTAGGGTATAGAGTGTAGAGTGTAGGGTATAGAGTGTAGGGTATAGAGTGTAGGGTATAGATTGTAGAGTGTAGGGTATAGAGTGTAGGGTATAGAGTTTAGAGTGTAGGGTATAGAGTGTAAAGTGTAGAGTGTAGGGTATAGAGTATAGAGTGTAGGGAATGTAGGGTATAGAGTGTGTGGAATAGAGTGTAGGGTATAGAGTGTAGAGTGTAGGGTATGGAGTGTAGGGTATAGAGCGTAGGGTGTAGGGTATAGAGTGTAGGGTATAGAGTGTAGGGTATAGAGTGTAGAGTGTAGGGTATAGAGTGTATGGTATAGAGTGTAGGGTGTAGAGTGTAGGGTATAAAGTATAGAGTGTAGGGTATAGAGTGTAGGGTATAGTGTGTATGGTATACAGTGTAGAGTGTAGGGTATAGAGTGTATAGTGTAGGGTATAGAGTGTAGGGTATAGAGTGTATGGTATAGAGTGTAGGGTATAGAGTGTAGAGTGTAGGGTATAGAGTGTAGGGTATAGAGTGTAGGGTATAGAGTGTAGGGTATAGAGTGTAGAGTGTAGGGATTAGAGTGTAGGGTATAGAGTGTATGGAATAGAGTGTAGGGTATAGAGTGTAGAGTGTAGGGTATAGAGTGTAGGGTATAGAGTGTAGGGTGTAGGGTATAGAGTGTAGGGTATATAGTGTAGGGTATAGAGTGTAGAGTGTAGGATATAGAGTGTAGGGTATAGAGTGTAGGGTATAGAGTGTAGTGTATAGAGTGTAGGCTATAGAGTGTAGAGTGTAGGGTATAGAGTGTAGGGTATAGAGTGTAGGGTATAGATTGTAGAGTGTAGGGTATAGAGTGTAGAGTGTATAGAGTATAGAGTGTAGGGTGTAGAGTGTAGGGTATAGAGTGTAAAGTGTAGAGTGTAGGGTATAGAGTGTAGGGTATAGAGTGTAGAGTATAGAGTGTAGGGTATAGAGTGTAGGGTATAGAGTCTAGAGTGTAGAGTGTAGGGTATAGAGTGTAGGGTATAGAGTGTATTGTATAGAGTGTAGAGTGTAGGGTATAGAGTGTAGAGTATAGTGTGTAGGATATAGATTGTAGAGTATAGAGTGTAGGGTATAGAGTGTAGGGTATAGAGTGTAGAGTGTAAAGTGTGGGGTATAGAGTGTAGGGTATAGAGTGTAGGGTATAGAGTGTAGGGTATAGAGTGTATGGTATAGAGTGTAGGGTATAGAGTGTAGAGTGTAGGGTATAGAGTGTAGGGTATAGAGTGTAGGGTATAGAGTGTAGGGATTAGAGTGTAGGGTATAGAGTGTAGGGTATAGAGTGTATGGAATAGAGTGTAGGGTATAGAGTGTAGAGTGTAGAGTATAGAGTGTAGGGTATAGAGCGTAGGGTGTAGGGTATAGAGTGTAGGGTATAGAGTGTAGGGTATAGAGTGTAGAGTGTAGGGTATAGAGTGTATAGTATAGAGTGTAGGGTGTAGAGTGTAGGGTATAGAGTGTAGGGTATAGAATGTAGAGTGTAGGGTATAGAGTGTATGGTATAGAGTGTAGGGTGTAGAGTGTATGGTATAGAGTGTAGGTTATAGAGTGTATGGTATAGAGTTTAGAGTGTAGGGTATAGAGTGTAGGGTATAGAGTGTATGGTATAGAGTGTAGGGTATAGAGTGTAGGGTATAGAGTGTAGGGTATAGAGGGTAGAGTGTAGGGATTAGAGTGTAGGGTATAGAGTGTAGGGTATAGAGTGTATGGAATAGAGTGTAGGGTATAGAGTGTAGAGTGTAGGGTATAGAGTGTAGGGTATAGAGTGTAGGGTGTAGGGTATAGAGTGTAGGGTATAGAGTGTAGGGTATAGAGTGTAGGGTATAGAGTGTAGAGTGTAGAGTATAGAGTGTAGGGTGTAGGGTAGAGAGTGTAGGGTTTAGAGTGTAGGGTGTAGAGTGTAGGGTATAGAGTGTATGGTATAGAGTGTAGAGTGTATGGTATAGAGTATAGGGTATAGAGTGTAGGGTATAGAGGGTAGAGTGTAGGGATTAGAGTGTAGGGTATAGAGTGTAGGGTATAGAGTGTATGGAATAGAGTGTATGGTATAGAGTTTAGAGTGTAGGGTATAGAGTGTAGGGTATAGAGTGTATGGTATAGAGTGTAGGGTATAGAGTGTAGGGTATAGAGTGTAGGGTATAGACGGTAGAGTGTAGGGATTAGAGTGTAGGGTATAGAGTGTAGGGTATAGAGTGTATGGAATAGCGTGTAGGGTATAGAGTGTAGAGTGTAGGGTATACAGATGTGCAGATGTGACAACCTACATGGTGAGCTGCAGCATGTGCTACATGTTCACAGATCGACCAGAAGAAGAATCCAATTTCACCTGTCAGAAGTGTAGACTAGTGGCCCTTTTAGAAGAAAAGGTGCGGGGTCTGGAAGAAAGAATAGCAACTTTGAAACTCATCAAAGAGAATGAAGACTTTCTAGACAGAACAGAAGCATCTCTACCGGTCACAGAAGGTGCAAAAAGTGTCAGAGAACCTCCAAAAGCAGATGAGTGGAAGCATGTGACCAAAAGAAGCAAGAAGACCATGGAGAAATCACCAACCACACAACTAAAGAACCGATATCAAATCTTTGTAGAGGATGAAGATGGCACACCTAAGAATGAAGCAATACCAGCAAGCAAAAAAGAAAAGGGCACACAGCAACAAGTGACAGCAAAAAGTACAGCCAAGAAGCAACGAAGAGTGGTGGTGGTGGGAGACTCACTACTGAGAGGCACAGAAGCAGCCATCTGCAGACCGGACATAACTGCAAGAGAAGTATGCTGCCTTCCAGGTGCGATGATCAAGGATGTGACCGATAGGATACCAAAGCTCTTCAGCTCCAAGGACGTCCACCCATTTCTTCTGATACATGTTGGCACCAATGACACGGCAAGGAAGGACCTACCGACAATCTGCAAGGACTTTGAAGAGTTGGGGAAGAAAGTAAAGGAACTGGATGCACAGGTAGTTTTTTCTTCTATCCTTCCAGTAGACGGGCATGGCACCAGGAGATGGAACAGGATCCTTGATGCAAACAACTGGCTAAGACGATGGTGCAGACAACAAGGATTTGGATTCCTGGACCACGGTGTGAATTACTGGTATGATGGACTCCTCGCCAGAGACGGACTACACCTCAACAAACCTGGGAAACACACATTCGCCAGAAGACTCGCTACACTCATCAGGAGGGCGTTAAACTAGAAGAAGAGGGGACGGGAAGAAAAACATTAGACTCGAACAAAGACGACCCAGGAAAACATACTCAGAAGGGAGGTAAGAACATTTCTAAAACAATCCACAGTGAGGAGATTGGAACAAAACAAAATCCTCTGAACTGCATGCTCGCAAACGCCAGAAGCCTGACAAACAAGATGGAAGAACTAGAAGCAGAAATATCTACAGGTAACTTTGACATAGTGGGAATAACCGAGACATGGTTAGATGAAAGCTATGACTGGGCAGTTAACTTACAGGGTTACAGTCTGTTTAGAAAGGATCGTAAAAATCGGAGAGGAGGAGGGGTTTGTCTCTATGTAAAGTCTTGTCTAAAGTCCACTTTAAGGGAGGATATTAGCGAAGGGAATGAGGATGTCGAGTCCATATGGGTTGAAATTCATGGAGGGAAAAATGGTAACAAAATTCTCATTGGGGTCTGTTACAAACCCCCAAATATAACAGAAAGCATGGAAAGTCTACTTCTAAAGCAGATAGATGAAGCTGCAACCCATAATGAGGTCCTGGTTATGGGGGACTTTAACTACCCGGATATTAACTGGGAAACAGAAACCTGTGAAACCCATAAAGGCAACAGGTTTCTGCTAATAACCAAGAAAAATTATCTTTCACAATTGGTGCAGAATCCAACCAGAGGAGCAGCACTTTTAGACCTAATACTATCTAATAGACCTGACAGAATAACAAATCTGCAGGTGGTTGGGCATTTAGGAAATAGCGACCACAATATTGTGCAGTTTCACCTGTCTTTCACTAGGGGGACTTGTCAGGGAGTCACAAAAACATTGAACTTTAGGAAGGCAAAGTTTGAACAGCTTAGAGATGCCCTTAATCTGGTAGACTGGGACAATATCCTCAGAAATGAGAATACAGATAATAAATGGGAAATGTTTAAGAACATCCTAAATAGGCAGTGTAAGCGGTTTATACCTTGTGGGAATAAAAGGACTAGAAATAGGAAAAACCCAATGTGGCTAAACAAAGAAGTAAGACAGGCAATTAACAGTAAAAAGAAAGCATTTGCACTACTAAAGCAGGATGGCACCATTGAAGCTCTAAAAAACTATAGGGAGAAAAATACTTTATCTAAAAAACTAATTAAAGCTGCCAAAAAGGAAACAGAGAAGCACATTGCTAAGGAGAGTAAAACTAATCCCAAACTGTTCTTCAACTATATCAATAGTAAAAGAATAAAAACTGAAAATGTAGGCCCCTTAAAAAATAGTGAGGAAAGAATGGTTGTAGATGACGAGGAAAAAGCTAACATATTAAACACCTTCTTCTCCACGGTATTCACGGTGGAAAATGAAATGCTAGGTGAAATCCCAAGAAACAATGAAAACCCTATATTAAGGGTCACCAATCTAACCCAAGAAGAGGTGCGAAACCGGCTAAATAAGATTAAAATAGATAAATCTCCGGGTCCGGATGGCATACACCCACGAGTACTAAGAGAACTAAGTAATGTAATAGATAAACCATTATTTCTTATTTTTAGTGACTCTATAGCGACAGGGTCTGTTCCGCAGGACTGGCGCATAGCAAATGTGGTGCCAATATTCAAAAAGGGCTCTAAAAGTGAACCTGGAAATTATAGGCCAGTAAGTCTAACCTCTATTGTTGGTAAAATATTTGAAGGGTTTCTGAGGGATGTTATTCTGGATTATCTCAATGAGAATAACTGTTTAACTCCATATCAGCATGGGTTTATGAGAAATCGCTCCTGTCAAACCAATCTAATCAGTTTTTATGAAGAGGTAAGCTATAGGCTGGACCACGGTGAGTCATTGGACGTGGTATATCTCGATTTTTCCAAAGCGTTTGATACCGTGCCGCACAAGAGGTTGGTACACAAAATGAGAATGCTTGGTCTGGGGGAAAATGTGTGTAAATGGGTTAGTAGCTGGCTTAGTGATAGAAAGCAGAGGGTGGTTATAAATGGTATAGTCTCTAACTGGGTCGCTGTGACCAGTGGGGTACCGCAGGGGTCAGTATTGGGACCTGTTCTCTTCAACATATTCATTAATGATCTGGTAGAAGGTTTACACAGTAAAATATCGATATTTGCAGATGATACAAAACTATGTAAAGCAGTTAATACAAGAGAAGATAGTATTCTGCTACAGATGGATCTGGATAAGTTGGAAACTTGGGCTGAAAGGTGGCAGATGAGGTTTAACAATGATAAATGTAAGGTTATACACATGGGAAGAGGGAATCAATATCACCATTACACACTGAACGGGAAACCACTGGGTAAATCTGACAGGGAGAAGGACTTGGGGATCCTAGTAAATGATAAACTTACCTGGAGCAGCCAGTGCCAGGCAGCAGCTGCCAAGGCAAACAGGATCATGGGGTGCATTAAAAGAGGTCTGGATACACATGATGAGAGCATTATACTGCCTCTGTACAAATCCCTAGTTAGACCGCACATGGAGTACTGTGTCCAGTTTTGGGCACCGGTGCTCAGGAAGGATATAATGGAACTAGAGAGAGTACAAAGGAGGGCAACAAAATTAATAAAGGGGATGGGAGAACTACAATACCCAGATAGATTAGCGAAATTAGGATTATTTAGTCTAGAAAAAAGACGACTGAGGGGCGATCTAATAACCATGTATAAGTATATAAGGGGACAATACAAATATCTCGCTGAGGATCTGTTTATACCAAGGAAGGTGACGGGCACAAGGGGGCATTCTTTGCGTCTGGAGGAGAGAAGGTTTTTCCACCAACATAGAAGAGGATTCTTTACTGTTAGGGCAGTGAGAATCTGGAATTGCTTGCCTGAGGAGGTGGTGATGGCGAACTCAGTCGAGGGGTTCAAGAGAGGCCTGGATGTCTTCCTGGAGCAGAACAATATTGTATCATACAATTATTAGGTTCTGTAGAAGGACGTAGATCTGGGTATTTATTATAATGGAATATAGGCTGAACTGGATGGACAAATGTCTTTTTTCGGCCTTACTAACTATGTTACTATGTTACTATGTTACTATAGAGTGTAGGGTATAGAGTGTAGGGTGTAGGGTATAGAGTGTAGGGTATAGAGTGTAGGGTATAGAGTGTAGAGTGTAGGGTATAGAGTGTAGGGCATAGAGTGTAGGGTATAGAGTGTAGGGTATAGAGTGTAGAGTGTAGGGTATAGAGTGTAGGGTGTAGGGTAGAGAGTGTAGGGTTTAGAGTGTAGGGTATAGAGTGAAGGGTATAGAGTGTAGGGTATAGAGTGTAGAGTGTAGGGTATAGAGTGTATGGAATAGATTGTAGATTATAGAGTGTAGGGTATAGAGTGTAGGGTATAGAGTGTAGAGTGTAAAGTGTAGGGTATAGAGTGTAGGGTATAGAGTGTAGGGTAAAGGTGTATGGTATACAGTGTAGAGTGTAGAGTGTAGGGTATAGAGTGTATAGTGTAGGGTATGGAGTGTAGTGTATAGAGTGTAGGGTGTAGGGTATAGAGTGTAGGGTATAGAGTGTAGAGTATAGAGTGTAGGGTATAGAGTGTAGGGTATAGAGTGTAGAGTGTAGGTTATAGAGTGTAGGGTATAGAGTGTAGGGTATAGAGTGTATTGTATAGAGTGTAGAGTGTAGGGTATAGAGTGTAGAGTATAGTGTGTAGGATATAGATTGTAGAGTATAGAGTGTAGGGTATAGAGTGTAGGGTATAGAGTGTAGAGTGTAAAGTGTTGGGTATAGAGTGTAGGGTATAGAGTGTAGGGTATAAAGTGTAGAGTGTAGGGTATAGAGTGTATGGTATAGAGTGTAGGGTATAGAGTGTAGAGTGTAGGGTATAGAGTGTAGGGTATAGAGTGTAGGGTATAGAGTGTAGAGTGTAGGGATTAGAGTGTAGGGTATAGAGTGTAGGGTATAGAGTGTATGGAATAGAGTGTAGGGTATAGAGTGTAGAGTGTAGAGTATAGAGTGTAGGGTATAGAGCGTAGGGTGTGGGGTATAGAGTGTAGGGTATAGAGTGTAGGGTATAGATTGTAGAGTGTAGGGTATAGAGTGTATAGTATAGAGTGTAGGGTGTAGAGTGTAGGGTATAGAGTGTAGGGTATAGAATGTAGAGTGTAGGGTATAGAGTGTATGGTATAGAGTGTAGGGTGTAGAGTGTATGGTATAGAGTGTAGGGTATAGAGTGTATGGTATACAGTTTAGAGTGTAGGGTCTAGAGTGTAGGGTATAGAGTGTATGGTATAGAGTGTAGGGTATAGAGTGTAGGGTATAGAGTGTAGGGTATAGAGGGTAGAGTGTAGGGATTAGAGTGTAGGGTATAGAGTGTAGGGTATAGAGTGTATGGAATAGAGTGTAGGGTATAGAGTGTAGAGTGTAGGGTATAGAGTGTAGGATATAGAGTGTAGGGTGTAGGGTATAGAGTGTAGGGTATAGAGTGTAGAGTGTAGGGTATAGAGTGTAGGGCATAGAGTGTAGGGTATAGAGTGTAGGGTACCGAGTGTAGGGTATAGAGTGTAGAGTGTAGGGTATAGAGTGTAGGGTGTAGGGTAGAGAGTGTAGGGTTTAGAGTGTAGGGTATAGAGTGTAGGGTATAGAGTGTATGGTATAGAGTGTAGAGTGTATGGTATATAGTATAGGGTATAGAGTGTATGGTATAGAGTGTAGGGTATAGAGTGTAGGGTGTAGAGTGTAGAGTGTAGGGTATAGAGTGTAGAGTGTAGGGTATAGAGTGTAGGGTATAGAGTGTAAGGTATAGAGTGCACGGAATAGAGTGTAGAGTGTAGAGTGTAGGGTATAGAGTGTAGGGTATAGAGTGTATGGTATAGAGTGTAGGGTATAGAGTGTAGGGTATAGAGTGTAGGGTATAGAGTGTAGAGTGTATGGATTAGAGTGTAGGGTATAGAGTGTAGGGTATAGAGTGTATGGAATAGAGTGTAGGGTATAGAGTGTAGAGTGTAGGGTATAGAGTGTAGGGTATAGAGCTTAGGGTGTAGGGTATAGAGTGTAGGGTATAGAGTGTAGAGTGTAGGATATAAAGTGTATGATATAGAGTGTAGGGTGTAGAGTGTAGGGTATAGAGTGTAGGGTATAGAGTGTAGAGTGTAGGGTATAGAGTGTATGGTATAGAGTGTAGGGTGTAGACTGTATGGTATAGAGTGTAGAGTATAGAGTATATGGTATGGAGTTTAGAGTGTAGGGTATAGAGTGTATGGTATAGAGTGAAGGGTATAGAGTGTAGGGTATAGAGTGTAGAGTGTAGGGATTAGAGTGTAGGGTATAGAGGGTAGGGTATAGAGTGTATGGAATAGAGTGTAGGGTATAGAGTGTAGGGTATAGAGTGTAGGGTATAGAGTGTAGGGTGTAGGGTATACAGTGAAGGGTATAGAGTGTAGGGTATAGAGTGTATAGTGTAGGTTATAGAGTTTAGGGTATAGAGTGTAGGGTATAGAGTGTAGAGTGTAGGGTATAGAGTGTAGGGTATAGAGTGTAGGGTATAGATTGTACAGTGTAGGGTATAGAGTGTAGGGTATAGAGTTTAGAGTGTAGGGTATAGAGTGTAAAGTGTAGAGTGTAGGGTATAGAGTATAGAGTGTAGGGAATGTAGGGTATAGAGTGTGTGGAATAGAGTGTAGGGTATAGAGTGTAGAGTGTAGGGTATAGAGTGTAGGGTATAGAGTGTAGGGTATAGAGTGTATTGTATAGAGTGTAGAGTGTAGGGTATAGAGTGTAGAGTATAGTGTGTAGGATATAGATTGTAGAGTATAGAGTGTAGGGTATAGAGTGTAGGGTATAGAGTGTAGAGTGTAAAGTGTTGGGTATAGAGTGTAGGGTATAGAGTGTAGGGTATAAAGTGTAGAATGTAGGGTATAGAGTGTATGGTATAGAGTGTAGGGTATAGAGTGTAGAGTGTAGGGTATAGAGTGTAGGGTATAGAGTGTAGAGTGTAGGGATTAGAGTGTAGGGTATAGAGTGTAGGGTATAGAGTGTATGGAATAGAGTGTAGGGTATAGAGTGTAGAGTGTAGAGTATAGAGTGTAGGGTATAGAGCGTAGGGTGTAGGGTATAGAGTGTAGGGAATAGAGTGTAGGGTATAGATTGTAGAGTGTAGGGTATAGAGTGTATAGTATAGAGTGTAGGGTGTAGAGTGTAGGGTATAGAGTGTAGGGTATAGAATGTAGAGTGTAGGGTATAGAGTGTATGGTATAGAGTGTAGGGTGTAGAGTGTATGGTATAGAGTGTAGGGTATAGAGTGTATGGTATACAGTTTAGAGTGTAGGGTCTAGAGTGTAGGGTATAGAGTGTATGGTATAGAGTGTAGGGTATAGAGTGTAGGGTATAGAGTGTAGGGTATAGAGGGTAGAGTGTAGGGATTAGAGTGTATGGTATAGAGTGTAGGGTATAGAGTGTATGGAATAGAGTGTAGGGTATAGAGTGTAGAGTGTAGGGTATAGAGTGTAGGGTATAGAGTGTAGGGTGTAGGGTATAGAGTGTAGGGTATAGAGTGTAGAGTGTAGGGTATAGAGTGTAGGGCATAGAGTGTAGGGTATAGAGTGTAGGGTATCGAGTGTAGGGTATAGAGTGTAGAGTGTAGGGTATAGAGTGTAGGGTGTAGGGTAGAGAGTGTAGGGTTTAGAGTGTAGGGTATAGAGTGTAGGGTATAGAGTGTATGGTATAGAGTGTAGAGTGTATGGTATATAGTATAGGGTATAGAGTGTATGGTATAGAGTGTAGGGTATAGAGTGTAGGGTGTAGAGTGTAGAGTGTAGGGTATAGAGTGTAGAGTGTAGGGTATAGAGTGTAGGGTATAGAGTGTAAGGTATAGAGTGCACGGAATAGAGTGTAGAGTGTAGAGTGTAGGGTATAGAGTGTAGGGTATAGAGTGTATGGTATAGAGTGTAGGGTATAGAGTGTAGGGTATAGAGTGTAGGGTATAGAGTGTAGAGTGTATGGATTAGAGTGTAGGGTATAGAGTGTAGGGTATAGAGTGTATGGAATAGAGTGTAGGGTATAGAGTGTAGAGTGTAGGGTATAGAGTGTAGGGTATAGAGCTTAGGGTGTAGGGTATAGAGTGTAGGGTATAGAGTGTAGGGTATAGAGTGTAGAGTGTAGGATATAAAGTGTATGATATAGAGTGTAGGGTGTAGAGTGTAGGGTATAGAGTGTAGAGTGTAGGGTATAGAGTGTATGGTATAGAGTGTAGGGTGTAGAGTGTATGGTATAGAGTGTAGAGTATAGAGTATATGGTATGGAGTTTAGAGTGTAGGGTATAGAGTGTATGGTATAGAGTGTAGGGTATAGAGTGTAGGGTATAGAGTGTAGAGTGTAGGGATTAGAGTGTAGGGTATAGAGGGTAGGGTATAGAGTGTATGGAATAGAGTGTAGGGTATAGAGTGTAGGGTATAGAGTGTAGGGTATAGAGTGTATGGAATAGAGTGTAGGGTATAGAGTGTAGAGTGTAGAGTATAGAGTGTAGGGTATAGAGCGTAGGGTGTAGGGTATAGAGTGTAGGGAATAGAGTGTAGGGTATAGATTGTAGAGTGTAGGGTATAGAGTGTATAGTATAGAGTGTAGGGTGTAGAGTGTAGGGTATAGAGTGTAGGGTATAGAATGTAGAGTGTAGGGTATAGAGTGTATGGTATAGAGTGTAGGGTGTAGAGTGTATGGTATAGAGTGTAGGGTATAGAGTGTATGGTATACAGTTTAGAGTGTAGGGTCTAGAGTGTAGGGTATAGAGTGTATGGTATAGAGTGTAGGGTATAGAGTGTAGGGTATAGAGTGTAGGGTATAGAGGGTAGAGTGTAGGGATTAGAGTGTATGGTATAGAGTGTAGGGTATAGAGTGTATGGAATAGAGTGTAGGGTATAGAGTGTAGAGTGTAGGGTATAGAGTGTAGGGTATAGAGTGTAGGGTGTAGGGTATAGAGTGTAGGGTATAGAGTGTAGAGTGTAGGGTATAGAGTGTAGGGCATAGAGTGTAGGGTATAGAGTGTAGGGTATCGAGTGTAGGGTATAGAGTGTAGAGTGTAGGGTATAGAGTGTAGGGTGTAGGGTAGAGAGTGTAGGGTTTAGAGTGTAGGGTATAGAGTGTAGGGTATAGAGTGTATGGTATAGAGTGTAGAGTGTATGGTATATAGTATAGGGTATAGAGTGTATGGTATAGAGTGTAGGGTATAGAGTGTAGGGTGTAGAGTGTAGAGTGTAGGGTATAGAGTGTAGAGTGTAGGGTATAGAGTGTAGGGTATAGAGTGTAAGGTATAGAGTGCACGGAATAGAGTGTAGAGTGTAGAGTGTAGGGTATAGAGTGTAGGGTATAGAGTGTATGGTATAGAGTGTAGGGTATAGAGTGTAGGGTATAGAGTGTAGGGTATAGAGTGTAGAGTGTATGGATTAGAGTGTAGGGTATAGAGTGTAGGGTATAGAGTGTATGGAATAGAGTGTAGGGTATAGAGTGTAGAGTGTAGGGTATAGAGTGTAGGGTATAGAGCTTAGGGTGTAGGGTATAGAGTGTAGGGTATAGAGTGTAGGGTATAGAGTGTAGAGTGTAGGATATAAAGTGTATGATATAGAGTGTAGGGTGTAGAGTGTAGGGTATAGAGTGTAGGGTATAGAGTGTAGAGTGTAGGGTATAGAGTGTATGGTATAGAGTGTAGGGTGTAGAGTGTATGGTATAGAGTGTAGAGTATAGAGTATATGGTATGGAGTTTAGAGTGTAGGGTATAGAGTGTATGGTATAGAGTGTAGGGTATAGAGTGTAGGGTATAGAGTGTAGAGTGTAGGGATTAGAGTGTAGGGTATAGAGGGTAGGGTATAGAGTGTATGGAATAGAGTGTAGGGTATAGAGTGTAGGGTATAGAGTGTAGGGTATAGAGTGTAGGGTGTAGGGTATACTGTGAAGGGTATAGAGTGTAGGGTATAGAGTGTATAGTGTAGGTTATAGAGTTTAGGGTATAGAGTGTAGGGTATAGAGTGTAGAGTGTAGGGTATAGAGTGTAGGGTATAGAGTGTAGGGTATAAATTGTAGAGTGTAGGGTATAGAGTGTAGGGTATAGAGTTTAGAGTGTAGGGTATAGAGTGTAAAGTGTTGAGTGTAGGGTATAGAGTATAGAGTGTAGGGAATGTAGGGTATAGAGTGTGTGGAATAGAGTGTAGGGAATAGAGTGTAGAGTGTAGGGTATGGAGTGTAGGGTATAGAGCGTAGGGTGTAGGGTATAGTGTGTAGGGTATAGAGTGTAGGGTATAGAGTGTAGAGTGTAGGGTATAGAGTGTATGGTATAGAGTGTAGGGTGTAGAGTGTAGGGTATAAAGTATAGAGTGTAGGGTATAGAGTGTAGGGTATAGTGTGTATGGTATACAGTGTAGAGTGTAGGGTATAGAGTGTATAGTGTAGGGTATAGAGTGTAGGGTATAGAGTGTATGGTATAGAGTGTAGGGTATAGAGTGTAGAGTGTAGGGTATAGAGTGTAGGGTATAGAGTGTAGGGTATAGAGTGTAGGGTATAGAGTGTAGAGTGTAGGGATTAGAGTGTAGGGTATAGAGTGTATGGAATAGAGTGTAGGGTATAGAGTGTAGAGTGTAGGGTATAGAGTGTAGGGTATAGAGTGTAGGGTGTAGGGTATAGAGTGTAGGGTATAGAGTGTAGGGTATAGAGTGTAGAGTGTAGGATATAGAGTGTAGGGTATAGAGTGTAGGGTATAGAGTGTAGTGTATAGAGTGTAGGCTATAGAGTGTAGAGTGTAGGGTATAGAGTGTAGGGTATAGAGTGTAGGGTATAGATTGTAGAGTGTAGGGTATAGAGTGTAGAGTGTATAGAGTATAGAGTGTAGGGTGTAGAGTGTAGGGTATAGAGTGTAAAGTGTAGAGTGTAGGGTATAGAGTGTAGGGTATAGAGTGTAGAGTATAGAGTGTAGGGTATAGAGTGTAGGGTATAGAGTGTAGAGTGTAGGGTATAGAGTGTAGGGTATAGAGTGTATTGTATAGAGTGTAGAGTGTAGGGTATAGAGTGTAGAGTATAGTGTGTAGGATATAGATTGTAGAGTATAGAGTGTAGGGTATAGAGTGTAAGGTATAGAGTGCACAGAATAGAGTGTAGAGTGTAGAGTGTAGGGTATAGAGTGTAGGGTATAGAGTGTATGGTATAGAGTGTAGGGTATAGAGTGTAGGGTATAGAGTGTAGGGTATAGAGTGTAGAGTGTATGGATTAGAGTGTAGGGTATAGAGTGTAGGGTATAGAGTGTATGGAATAGAGTGTAGGGTATAGAGTGTAGAGTGTAGGGTATAGAGTGTAGGGTATAGAGCTTAGGGTGTAGGGTATAGAGTGTAGGGTATAGAGTGTAGGGTATAGAGTGTAGAGTGTAGGATATAAAGTGTATGATATAGAGTGTAGGGTGTAGAGTGTAGGGTATAGAGTGTAGGGTATAGAGTGTAGAGTGTAGGGTATAGAGTGTATGGTATAGAGTGTAGGGTGTAGAGTGTATGGTATAGAGTGTAGAGTATAGAGTATATGGTATGGAGTTTAGAGTGTAGGGTATAGAGTGTATGGTATAGAGTGTAGGGTATAGAGTGTAGGGTATAGAGTGTAGAGTGTAGGGATTAGAGTGTAGGGTATAGAGGGTAGGGTATAGAGTGTATGGAATAGAGTGTAGGGTATAGAGTGTAGGGTATAGAGTGTAGGGTATAGAGTGTAGGGTGTAGGGTATACAGTGAAGGGTATAGAGTGTAGGGTATAGAGTGTATAGTGTAGGTTATAGAGTTTAGGGTATAGAGTGTAGGGTATAGAGTGTAGAGTGTAGGGTATAGAGTGTAGGGTATAGAGTGTAGGGTATAGATTGTAGAGTGTAGGGTATAGAGTGTAGGGTATAGAGTTTAGAGTGTAGGGTATAGAGTGTAAAGTGTAGAGTGTAGGGTATAGAGTATAGAGTGTAGGGAATGTAGGGTATAGAGTGTGTGGAATAGAGTGTAGGGTATAGAGTGTAGTGTAGGGTATGGAGTGTAGGGTATAGAGCGTAGGGTGTAGGGTATAGAGTGTAGGGTATAGAGTGTAGGGTATAGAGTGTAGAGTGTAGGGTATAGAGTGTATGGTATAGAGTGTAGGGTGTA
Source organism: Ranitomeya imitator (assembly GCF_032444005.1). Lineage (NCBI taxonomy): Eukaryota > Metazoa > Chordata > Amphibia > Anura > Dendrobatidae > Ranitomeya > Ranitomeya imitator. The sequence goes on from NC_091284.1 coordinate 297,268,910, forward strand.
GAGTGTAGGGTATAAAGTATAGAGTGTAGGGTATAGAGTGTAGGGTATAGTGTGTATGGTATACAGTGTAGAGTGTAGGGTATAGAGTGTATAGTGTAGGGTATAGAGTGTAGGGTATAGAGTGTATGGTATAGAGTGTAGGGTATAGAGTGTAGAGTGTAGGGTATAGAGTGTAGGGTATAGAGTGTAGGGTATAGAGTGTAGGGTATAGAGTGTAGAGTGTAGGGATTAGAGTGTAGGGTATAGAGTGTATGGAATAGAGTGTAGGGTATAGAGTGTAGAGTGTAGGGTATAGAGTGTAGGGTATAGAGTGTAGGGTGTAGGGTATAGAGTGTAGGGTATAGAGTGTAGGGTATAGAGTGTAGAGTGTAGGATATAGAGTGTAGGGTATAGAGTGTAGGGTATAGAGTGTAGTGTATAGAGTGTAGGCTATAGAGTGTAGAGTGTAGGGTATAGAGTGTAGGGTATAGAGTGTAGGGTATAGATTGTAGAGTGTAGGGTATAGAGTGTAGAGTGTATAGAGTATAGAGTGTAGGGTGTAGAGTGTAGGGTATAGAGTGTAAAGTGTAGAGTGTAGGGTATAGAGTGTAGGGTATAGAGTGTAGAGTATAGAGTGTAGGGTATAGAGTGTAGGGCATAGAGTCTAGAGTGTAGAGTGTAGGGTATAGAGTGTAGGGTATAGAGTGTATTGTATAGAGTGTAGAGTGTAGGGTATAGAGTGTAGAGTATAGTGTGTAGGATATAGATTGTAGAGTATAGAGTGTAGGGTATAGAGTGTAGGGTATAGAGTGTAGAGTGTAAAGTGTGGGGTATAGAGTGTAGGGTATAGAGTGTAGGGTATAGAGTGTAGGGTATAGAGTGTATGGTATAGAGTGTAGGGTATAGAGTGTAGAGTGTAGGGTATAGAGTGTAGGGTATAGAGTGTAGGGTATAGAGTGTAGGGATTAGAGTGTAGGGTATAGAGTGTAGGGTATAGAGTGTATGGAATAGAGTGTAGGGTATAGAGTGTAGAGTGTAGAGTATAGAGTGTAGGGTATAGAGCGTAGGGTGTAGGGTATAGAGTGTAGGGTATAGAGTGTAGGGTATAGAGTGTAGAGTGTAGGGTATAGAGTGTATAGTATAGAGTGTAGGGTGTAGAGTGTAGGGTATAGAGTGTAGGGTATAGAATGTAGAGTGTAGGGTATAGAGTGTATGGTATAGAGTGTAGGGTGTAGAGTGTATGGTATAGAGTGTAGGTTATAGAGTGTATGGTATAGAGTTTAGAGTGTAGGGTATAGAGTGTAGGGTATAGAGTGTATGGTATAGAGTGTAGGGTATAGAGTGTAGGGTATAGAGTGTAGGGTATAGAGGGTAGAGTGTAGGGATTAGAGTGTAGGGTATAGAGTGTAGGGTATAGAGTGTATGGAATAGAGTGTAGGGTATAGAGTGTAGAGTGTAGGGTATAGAGTGTAGGGTATAGAGTGTAGGGTGTAGGGTATAGAGTGTAGGGTATAGAGTGTAGGGTATAGAGTGTAGGGTATAGAGTGTAGAGTGTAGAGTATAGAGTGTAGGGTGTAGGGTAGAGAGTGTAGGGTTTAGAGTGTAGGGTGTAGAGTGTAGGGTATAGAGTGTATGGTATAGAGTGTAGAGTGTATGGTATAGAGTATAGGGTATAGAGTGTAGGGTATAGAGGGTAGAGTGTAGGGATTAGAGTGTAGGGTATAGAGTGTAGGGTATAGAGTGTATGGAATAGAGTGTATGGTATAGAGTTTAGAGTGTAGGGTATAGAGTGTAGGGTATAGAGTGTATGGTATAGAGTGTAGGGTATAGAGTGTAGGGTATAGAGTGTAGGGTATAGACGGTAGAGTGTAGGGATTAGAGTGTAGGGTATAGAGTGTAGGGTATAGAGTGTATGGAATAGAGTGTAGGGTATAGAGTGTAGAGTGTAGGGTATACAGATGTGCAGATGTGACAACCTACATGGTGAGCTGCAGCATGTGCTACATGTTCACAGATCGACCAGAAGAAGAATCCAATTTCACCTGTCAGAAGTGTAGACTAGTGGCCCTTTTAGAAGAAAAGGTGCGGGGTCTGGAAGAAAGAATAGCAACTTTGAAACTCATCAAAGAGAATGAAGACTTTCTAGACAGAACAGAAGCATCTCTACTGGTCACAGAAGGTGCAAAAAGTGTCAGAGAACCTCCAAAAGCAGATGAGTGGAAGCATGTGACCAAAAGAAGCAAGAAGACCATGGAGAAATCACCAACCACACAACTAAAGAACCGATATCAAATCTTTGTAGAGGATGAAGATGGCACACCTAAGAATGAAGCAATACCAGCAAGCAAAAAAGAAAAGGGCACACAGCAACAAGTGACAGCAAAAAGTACAGCCAAGAAGCAACGAAGAGTGGTGGTGGTGGGAGACTCACTACTGAGAGGCACAGAAGCAGCCATCTGCAGACCGGACATAACTGCAAGAGAAGTATGCTGCCTTCCAGGTGCGATGATCAAGGATGTGACCGATAGGATACCAAAGCTCTTCAGCTCCAAGGACGTCCACCCATTTCTTCTGATACATGTTGGCACCAATGACACGGCAAGGAAGGACCTACCGACAATCTGCAAGGACTTTGAAGAGTTGGGGAAGAAAGTAAAGGAACTGGATGCACAGGTAGTTTTTTCTTCTATCCTTCCAGTAGACGGGCATGGCACCAGGAGATGGAACAGGATCCTTGATGCAAACAACTGGCTAAGACGATGGTGCAGACAACAAGGATTTGGATTCCTGGACCACGGTGTGAATTACTGGTATGATGGACTCCTCGCCAGAGACGGACTACACCTCAACAAACCTGGGAAACACACATTCGCCAGAAGACTCGCTACACTCATCAGGAGGGCGTTAAACTAGAAGAAGAGGGGACGGGAAGAAAAACATTAGACTCGAACAAAGACGACCCAGGAAAACATACTCAGAAGGGAGGTAAGAACATTTCTAAAACAATCCACACACACTTAGATAGGAGAAAAAAGGATCATCCCCGCGCTGCCGCATGAAGAATTTCAAAAATTGTAGAGGTTTCAACGTGGTTTATTCTACGCGTTTCAGGGTTCAGGTGACCCCTTCATCAGGACATACCACAAATATTGTCAATTGACAATATTTGTGGTATGTCCTGATGAAGGGGTCACCTGAACCCTGAAACGCGTAGAATAAACCACGTTGAAACCTCTACAATTTTTGAAATTCTTCATGCGGCAGCGCGGGGATGATCCTTTTTTCTCCTATCTAAGTGTGTGCTTCAATCAGGTCCTGCACTGACCTGTGGATCTGCAGCAGCCGCCATTAATATATGTCCTTCCTTCAATCTCACCAGGTGAGTAGTTCTCTTGGTGGGCAACTTTGTGTAACGTTTGATAAGACCCTATTTGCGCTTTTGTGTCTCCCTCTTTTCACTAAAACAATCCACAGTGAGGAGATTGGAACAAAACAAAATCCTCTGAACTGCATGCTCGCAAACGCCAGAAGCCTGACAAACAAGATGGAAGAACTAGAAGCAGAAATATCTACAGGTAACTTTGACATAGTGGGAATAACCGAGACATGGTTAGATGAAAGCTATGACTGGGCAGTTAACTTACAGGGTTACAGTCTGTTTAGAAAGGATCGTAAAAATCGGAGAGGAGGAGGGGTTTGTCTCTATGTAAAGTCTTGTCTAAAGTCCACTTTAAGGGAGGATATTAGCGAATGGAATGAGGATGTCGAGTCCATATGGGTTGAAATTCATGGAGGGAAAAATGGTAACAAAATTCTCATTGGGGTCTGTTACAAACCCCCAAATATAACAGAAAGCATGGAAAGTCTACTTCTAAAGCAGATAGATGAAGCTGCAACCCATAATGAGGTCCTGGTTATGGGGGACTTTAACTACCCGGATATTAACTGGGAAACAGAAACCTGTGAAACCCATAAAGGCAACAGGTTTCTGCTAATAACCAAGAAAAATTATCTTTCACAATTGGTGCAGAATCCAACCAGAGGAGCAGCACTTTTAGACCTAATACTATCTAATAGACCTGACAGAATAACAAATCTGCAGGTGGTTGGGCATTTAGGAAATAGCGACCACAATATTGTGCAGTTTCACCTGTCTTTCACTAGGGGGACTTGTCAGGGAGTCACAAAAACATTGAACTTTAGGAAGGCAAAGTTTGAACAGCTTAGAGATGCCCTTAATCTGGTAGACTGGGACAATATCCTCAGAAATGAGAATACAGATAATAAATGGGAAATGTTTAAGAACATCCTAAATAGGCAGTGTAAGCGGTTTATACCTTGTGGGAATAAAAGGACTAGAAATAGGAAAAACCCAATGTGGCTAAACAAAGAAGTAAGACAGGCAATTAACAGTAAAAAGAAAGCATTTGCACTACTAAAGCAGGATGGCACCATTGAAGCTCTAAAAAACTATAGGGAGAAAAATACTTTATCTAAAAAACTAATTAAAGCTGCCAAAAAGGAAACAGAGAAGCACATTGCTAAGGAGAGTAAAACTAATCCCAAACTGTTCTTCAACTATATCAATAGTAAAAGAATAAAAACTGAAAATGTAGGCCCCTTAAAAAATAGTGAGGAAAGAATGGTTGTAGATGACGAGGAAAAAGCTAACATATTAAACACCTTCTTCTCCACGGTATTCACGGTGGAAAATGAAATGCTAGGTGAAATCCCAAGAAACAATGAAAACCCTATATTAAGGGTCACCAATCTAACCCAAGAAGAGGTGCGAAACCGGCTAAATAAGATTAAAATAGATAAATCTCCGGGTCCGGATGGCATACACCCACGAGTACTAAGAGAACTAAGTAATGTAATAGATAAACCATTATTTCTTATTTTTAGTGACTCTATAGCGACAGGGTCTGTTCCGCAGGACTGGCGCATAGCAAATGTGGTGCCAATATTCAAAAAGGGCTCTAAAAGTGAACCTGGAAATTATAGGCCAGTAAGTCTAACCTCTATTGTTGGTAAAATATTTGAAGGGTTTCTGAGGGATGTTATTCTGGATTATCTCAATGAGAATAACTGTTTAACTCCATATCAGCATGGGTTTATGAGAAATCGCTCCTGTCAAACCAATCTAATCAGTTTTTATGAAGAGGTAAGCTATAGGCTGGACCACGGTGAGTCATTGGACGTGGTATATCTCGATTTTTCCAAAGCGTTTGATACCGTGCCGCACAAGAGGTTGGTACACAAAATGAGAATGCTTGGTCTGGGGGAAAATGTGTGTAAATGGGTTAGTAGCTGGCTTAGTGATAGAAAGCAGAGGGTGGTTATAAATGGTATAGTCTCTAACTGGGTCGCTGTGACCAGTGGGGTACCGCAGGGGTCAGTATTGGGACCTGTTCTCTTCAACATATTCATTAATGATCTGGTAGAAGGTTTACACAGTAAAATATCGATATTTGCAGATGATACAAAACTATGTAAAGCAGTTAATACAAGAGAAGATAGTATTCTGCTACAGATGGATCTGGATAAGTTGGAAACTTGGGCTGAAAGGTGGCAGATGAGGTTTAACAATGATAAATGTAAGGTTATACACATGGGAAGAGGGAATCAATATCACCATTACACACTGAACGGGAAACCACTGGGTAAATCTGACAGGGAGAAGGACTTGGGGATCCTAGTAAATGATAAACTTACCTGGAGCAGCCAGTGCCAGGCAGCAGCTGCCAAGGCAAACAGGATCATGGGGTGCATTAAAAGAGGTCTGGATACACATGATGAGAGCATTATACTGCCTCTGTACAAATCCCTAGTTAGACCGCACATGGAGTACTGTGTCCAGTTTTGGGCACCGGTGCTCAGGAAGGATATAATGGAACTAGAGAGAGTACAAAGGAGGGCAACAAAATTAATAAAGGGGATGGGAGAACTACAATACCCAGATAGATTAGCGAAATTAGGATTATTAAGTCTAGAAAAAAGACGACTGAGGGGCGATCTAATAACCATGTATAAGTATATAAGGGGACAATACAAATATCTCGCTGAGGATCTGTTTATACCAAGGAAGGTGACGGGCACAAGGGGGCATTCTTTGCGTCTGGAGGAGAGAAGGTTTTTCCACCAACATAGAAGAGGATTCTTTACTGTTAGGGCAGTGAGAATCTGGAATTGCTTGCCTGAGGAGGTGGTGATGGCGAACTCAGTCGAGGGGTTCAAGAGAGGCCTGGATGTCTTCCTGGAGCAGAACAATATTGTATCATACAATTATTAGGTTCTGTAGAAGGACGTAGATCTGGGTATTTATTATAATGGAATATAGGCTGAACTGGATGGACAAATGTCTTTTTTCGGCCTTACTAACTATGTTACTATGTTACTATGTTACTATAGAGTGTAGGGTATAGAGTGTAGGGTGTAGGGTATAGAGTGTAGGGTATAGAGTGTAGGGTATAGAGTGTAGAGTGTAGGGTATAGAGTGTAGGGCATAGAGTGTAGGGTATAGAGTGTAGGGTATAGAGTGTAGAGTGTAGGGTATAGAGTGTAGGGTGTAGGGTAGAGAGTGTAGGGTTTAGAGTGTAGGGTATAGAGTGAAGGGTATAGAGTGTAGGGTATAGAGTGTAGAGTGTAGGGTATAGAGTGTATGGAATAGATTGTAGATTATAGAGTGTAGGGTATAGAGTGTAGGGTATAGAGTGTAGAGTGTAAAGTGTAGGGTATAGAGTGTAGGGTATAGAGTGTAGGGTAAAGGTGTATGGTATACAGTGTAGAGTGTAGAGTGTAGGGTATAGAGTGTATAGTGTAGGGTATGGAGTGTAGTGTATAGAGTGTAGGGTGTAGGGTATAGAGTGTAGGGTATAGAGTGTAGAGTATAGAGTGTAGAGTATAGAGTGTAGGGTATAGAGTGTAGAGTGTAGGTTATAGAGTGTAGGGTATAGAGTGTAGGGTATAGAGTGTATTGTATAGAGTGTAGAGTGTAGGGTATAGAGTGTAGAGTATAGTGTGTAGGATATAGATTGTAGAGTATAGAGTGTAGGGTATAGAGTGTAGGGTATAGAGTGTAGAGTGTAAAGTGTTGGGTATAGAGTGTAGGGTATAGAGTGTAGGGTATAAAGTGTAGAGTGTAGGGTATAGAGTGTATGGTATAGAGTGTAGGGTATAGAGTGTAGAGTGTAGGGTATAGAGTGTAGGGTATAGAGTGTAGGGTATAGAGTGTAGAGTGTAGGGATTAGAGTGTAGGGTATAGAGTGTAGGGTATTGAGTGTATGGAATAGAGTGTAGGGTATAGAGTGTAGAGTGTAGAGTATAGAGTGTAGGGTATAGAGCGTAGGGTGTAGGGTATAGAGTGTAGGGTATAGAGTGTAGGGTATAGATTGTAGAGTGTAGGGTATAGAGTGTATAGTATAGAGTGTAGGGTGTAGAGTGTAGGGTATAGAGTGTAGGGTATAGAATGTAGAGTGTAGGGTATAGAGTGTATGGTATAGAGTGTAGGGTGTAGAGTGTATGGTATAGAGTGTAGGGTATAGAGTGTATGGTATACAGTTTAGAGTGTAGGGTATAGAGTGTAGGGTATAGAGTGTATGGTATAGAGTGTAGGGTATAGAGTGTAGGGTATAGAGTGTAGGGTATAGAGGGTAGAGTGTAGGGATTAGAGTGTAGGGTATAGAGTGTAGGGTATAGAGTGTATGGAATAGAGTGTAGGGTATAGAGTGTAGAGTGTAGGGTATAGAGTGTAGGATATAGAGTGTAGGGTGTAGGGTATAGAGTGTAGGGTATAGAGTGTAGAGTGTAGGGTATAGAGTGTAGGGCATAGAGTGTAGGGTATAGAGTGTAGGGTATCGAGTGTAGGGTATAGAGTGTAGAGTGTAGGGTATAGAGTGTAGGGTGTAGGGTAGAGAGTGTAGGGTTTAGAGTGTAGGGTATAGAGTGTAGGGTATAGAGTGTATGGTATAGAGTGTAGAGTGTATGGTATATAGTATAGGGTATAGAGTGTATGGTATAGAGTGTAGGGTATAGAGTGTAGGGTGTAGAGTGTAGAGTGTAGGGTATAGAGTGTAGAGTGTAGGGTATAGAGTGTAGGGTATAGAGTGTAAGGTATAGAGTGCACAGAATAGAGTGTAGAGTGTAGAGTGTAGGGTATAGAGTGTAGGGTATAGAGTGTATGGTATAGAGTGTAGGGTATAGAGTGTAGGGTATAGAGTGTAGGGTATAGAGTGTAGAGTGTATGGATTAGAGTGTAGGGTATAGAGTGTAGGGTATAGAGTGTATGGAATAGAGTGTAGGGTATAGAGTGTAGAGTGTAGGGTATAGAGTGTAGGGTATAGAGCTTAGGGTGTAGGGTATAGAGTGTAGGGTATAGAGTGTAGAGTGTAGGATATAAAGTGTATGATATAGAGTGTAGGGTGTAGAGTGTAGGGTATAGAGTGTAGGGTATAGAGTGTAGAGTGTAGGGTATAGAGTGTATGGTATAGAGTGTAGGGTGTAGAGTGTATGGTATAGAGTGTAGAGTATAGAGTATATGGTATGGAGTTTAGAGTGTAGGGTATAGAGTGTATGGTATAGAGTGTAGGGTATAGAGTGTAGGGTATAGAGTGTAGAGTGTAGGGATTAGAGTGTAGGGTATAGAGGGTAGGGTATAGAGTGTATGGAATAGAGTGTAGGGTATAGAGTGTAGGGTATAGAGTGTAGGGTATAGAGTGTAGGGTGTAGGGTATACAGTGAAGGGTATAGAGTGTAGGGTATAGAGTGTATAGTGTAGGTTATAGAGTTTAGGGTATAGAGTGTAGGGTATAGAGTGTAGAGTGTAGGGTATAGAGTGTAGGGTATAGAGTGTAGGGT